>NW_027558111.1:0-13277 GCF_052425735.1 Oculina patagonica
GAAAAGCCAGGGAATTTTTTTTTGAGTCAGGGAGAATCAACATTTTTGAAGAAAAGTTAGGAAAAATTAAAATTATAACAATTCTGAAGTAACGAAATTGTTTGAACCTCATTTGCATTTCTACATTGCTTTTTTGGTCGAAATTTTGCAATTTTCGCAAACACCCTGCTTAACATCCTAAAATTTGTAACAGTAAGTTTCTTTTTCAGATTTGGCCAATTCCTGGTGTCAACTCTACCAGCTCACCCCGCAAATGAAAATGAGCTCAAGCTGGATGCTGTGCCGTCACCTGAAACCATCACTGAGGGAGGGGAGGGAGAGGAGACTTTGTCTCCAAGACGCATTTGCTTGCGTAATGTGATGCTGGAGCTCATTCTTTGTCTGATCTATGCTGAAGGAGGGGAATTGGATCATAGGTAAGACAGCAGAACTTGAAACAATAGTTTTTATTTATAGGACTTGGACGCATTATACTTGAGACCCCCGGCGGGGAATCAAACCTATAGGGCACTGGGCAACGGAGAGACTCTTGGTGAGCAAAAGCTTATGGAGGGTTTTCACGTGACGTCATCAAAATTCTAGAATTCAAAACTACTGAAACTATAAAACTGTTCTTTTAGTACATTCTAGACATCAGTGTCACTAATTGCCTGGGAAATTGTTGTGCCACACGAGTGAATATAAAGCGTTTTGAAATTTCAGACAGCCTAACTTGACGCCAGTGATAACAAATGTTACAGGAAACAATATTTCTGCACTTTTAAATGCTTTTCAGATATGCTTATAAGTTAAAAATGATAATCAAAGCATTCCGAAGTGCAACGCATGACTTTGGTAGCAAAATTTTTCTTCCTTCTTGCAGACAGTTTTGGCCGCCATATTGGTGTACCAAGGAGGGACGCCAATATGCGGCGGACTCATACAGCGCTCTGTAATTTTCCGAATTTTGTTTTCCCAATAACTTGGCTGCAATAAGCACTGACATGCTAACATTCGAGGAATATGTTCCTACTCTACAATCTCTGAGTTTGTTGATGTTTTTGATGCACGTTAAACGATCTTGATATCTTGGTGAAAACGCTCTATTACTAGGTTACACGTGTCCTGCATACTGCCAGGATCAGCAATGTCGATAGTGTACTGTATGGTGATATATAAAGAAAGATGGTACATTTTAGGCTTTGTAGCAAAATGGGAAAAATACAAATTTATTTTGTCATGAGTGTCCTTTAGGCTTGAAATAATAGTGGAATAATAAATTCGATGGTTAAACAAATAATATGCGCTGACATTTTGCTCATAGGGGCGAGGAAAAATACAACGCAACTCGTAACATATCCGTGCATATTTTATGATTTTCACTGTCGTTCAAATTTTGTTGCAGTTTCGCAGATGCTCTTCATGAGACACTGGGCTTTGACTGGCTCCTTCTTTTTATCCAAGCTCATCTTCACAACACCACAGTGGTACGCGCTACACGCATCCTGGTCACCATGCTCAGCAGCCCTCCTGCGCTGAACAGATTCAGAGAGGGACTGGGCAGTGGTAACTGGCTGGATGGCACTGAAATCATGCTCAACAAGACCACTTATGTTGTAGCAGGTAAAAAAACTACTGATCTACATCTATATTCTCCTTGCTGTGTCAGTATGTTGTCAAGCAGGCAGGTGATGAGAAGAGCTAAAATTATCAGTAAATTTCCTGAACGTACTGACATAAATGCGTCCTGGCGTGCGTTTCTTGAACATCCCGAAGCCGTTTCGAGCCCAAGTGCTTTTATTATGACTTCATTTTCTATTGAGCAGGAGTCAGGCAGCAGTTTCAGTCCAAACACCAGTGTTTTACTTTTAATCAGTATCAGATTTTCTTGCTCACTTTTAAAATCGACCAAAACTGAATCTCTCTTGGTAAACATTTTGCATACAATATTACAACCAAAACACTTCTGGGAAAGTAGCCTTAAAAGGCTGCCCAGTTGGGTATAGGGTAAAAACAAAAATCGACAAGCTAAGCGATCCGAGCGTTGTCTCTCTAACGCCCCCCCCCCCCCCCACCATGGTCATTTTTTATTTAGCTATATACTCCGTTGAATAGCCTGTTCATCACCATTTCCAAAATGTGGTGTTTGTATTACAGGTTTTAATGTCGGTCCTGTGGCTGACAACAAGCAAAAGTACCAGATCAACAGAGAAGTGTGTACTGTTCCTGGATTCCTTATGCTGGACAAACTGTTGCCAAAACACATCGACATTCCCGAGGTTTGTCATCTGGTGATTGCTCTATTGCTTGGCCATCCTGTGTCTGGTAAGTAAATAAGTCACTTGTTTACTGGTGGATATTTCTTAAGAGAGTCTGTTGCATCGTCATCCTCCGTAATCCCCCCCCTCAAGGTTGGGGGGCAGGGATGATGCAACTGATGCTATAACAAATATGGTAATGATTAAGGAGAATTTGTTAGTTGACCCGAGCTGTTTATTTCAGATGTGTATGCAGGTGTTCAGTTTGACTGGGACAGCTTGACCTCAGTGTTCTGGTCACCTTCATCCTCAGGAGTCAAATTCCCCACCCCTAGCCCCCAGGAACCTGGTGCGCGCAACATCTACTGTGCAGAGGCCGCTCACATGCTGCTTTCCATGGCACATATCATGGTTAATGAGGTGAGTACCTCACTTAGCAGACACAGAGTTTCCAAAAAAGCGGGCATATTTTAATAGGGAGCGCATTTTGATCGAGCAAGTGCCATCTTGGATTCAAACTCAGGGAGGGGCTTGGGGAGAGGAAAAAAGTGTCCTAGGGAGTGGGAGTGAGGCTGAATAAAGAGTGAGGGGGAGGGGAAGGAAGAGAAAGATTCTCCTTCTGCTCCATACCCCTTCCCTGACCTTATTCTCTCATCTTCACCCTCTACTTTGCGACTCCAACGCCAAATAGGGGAACAATATTTATCCAACGCTCGCCCATCATGAATGCATGCTTTGCAGGCTTAATGGTTTGTGTAATGGATGCTGCGTTTATTAAAAAAAATATATTTTATCTGCACGGTAGTTGTGTTTGTCTCTACTATTTTTATCCAGGGTTGTGGTCCATGATGAAAAGTAGCATTTTGGTTGGTTTCTGAGCCGAATTTTGTAATATGACCCCTAAGGCGGTCCTCTTATAATTTAGATTTTCCAATCTGTTATTTTAAAACACTGAACAACAAAAAAAACTTGGTTATCTTCTATGTGGACTTCCAAGAGAAGTTGTCTAACAGTGCACTTGAATAGAGCCATTTTTACTTGAATGTCAAAAATAATTTGCGTTTACTTCCGGTCTTACATTACTAAGCTAAGCACTTGGTATTAAAGACGCCACTTTCTTAACCAATCAGAAGTTAAACCAAAACTAATCAGGACTTGCTTGCACATGTTTTCCAGCACTTCGGGCCAGCTACATATCCGGTACTTCGTGTTTTGATTGGTTCACTGGATTGTCTGTGTCCTTTGTGACTGGCCAGAGTGATTACTTTGGTTTTGGTTTCACAACACCTAATAGAAAATTAGTCTGTTATTGTTCTCGTACCCAAATCAGACGGTTCCTCTAGATTCTGCGTTGACTTTCGTAAGCTAGACTAGTTTACAGACGTCGGCATTGTATAAAATGTGAAGTTAAGCCTTGATTATACTTGTAATTTCTTAACAGGCATGGGAAGACACAGCAGATAATTCCCGTCTCAGGGAGTATCCAGAGACTCTGATCCAGTTCCTACTGTTCTTGTATCGTAACATCTCCAGTTTCAGTGTGGTGTGCACCTCACAAGAGTTCCTTGAAAAACTTGTTGCTGTTTTGTTTCCCAAGAGACGAAACTTGGCAAAGTTTCAAGAGGTACAAAGATGGGTAGGCACTGGGAATTTATTGCCTTATTCAGTAATTAATAGGTGGTTTTCACTGTCACTCCGTGAAATAATGATTCAAAAACTATTGCATAAAAAAAAATCAGGAATACAACAGGTTGTAGAAAATTACTACCTTATTGTTACTTATTTTCGCGGGCACTTAATTTCGCGAAAATGGAACAGGAATATTTCGCGAGACTTAATTTTCGCGATTTGGCCCAAAATACGTGATTAGCATAAAAAATACAATATAAATCGTTTAGAATTAATTTTCGCGGGTCTTTAATTTCGCGATTTTTTGAAAATCGCGAAAATCGCGAAAATTAAGCCCCGCGAAAATAAGTAACAATAAGGTAGATAGTCTACGTGCCCAAGTCTCAGCTCTGTGCGGTATTCCGTACTCGCGTATTCCACACAAATTTAGAGAGCACAGTATGGGAAGAGGGTCAGTTCTCCCTCATAAGCAAGAAACCACTCACATAAACACCTTTCGCCAAACCTCGACTGTTTCGATTGTTAACAATGACTGGATGAGGATATATTTTTAAGCATACATGACAGCCTTGTTGTGTGGCGTGAAACTCCGAAATTCAAAATCCTCTATCGGAAAGACGGCGGGTGCTATCGAGCTAAAAACCTTCACTAGGACGTCTAACAGCCAGTGAAGGATAAAAATTCAGGGGTCTTGCGATTCCGGATTTTTGAATTTTCATGACGTCGCATGAAAACCACGAATTGCTTTGTTCTGGTGTACTTTGTAAATGTGTGGCATGGTGTATGATTTATCTCGGAAAATTTCCAAGAGTTCAAAAAGTTCGTTGGTGAAAGTGATTTTAGTTGAATTTGTCAAAACCAAGTCAGTTGGAAATACAGTCGAACCTCTTTAGTACGGATACCAAAGGTAAAGGGAAGATCGAAGAGTGTCTGTATTTCGGACCAAGTGTACTGTCCGTAATATTGAGGTGTCTGTATTATAGAGGGGTCTATAAGGAGAGGTTCAACTATATTCTTTGTTCACCTTCACGCCAAGATTTCATAATTTGAATAACTTACGTCATCTTTTAAGCTTCAAAGAAGAAATCCATTTTTCGAAGAATTGCAGTTAAAGGAGCTACGCCACGGACAACACAACTTCAAAAAAATTGGCAGTATTTTTTCAAGTTTGTCATTCATATTCCGTCTTAATCTTCGTCACTTGAAACCATCCTTGCTTATTTTCGGGTTTTTATTACTCCTTTGGTGATTGTCTATATTAGAAAACTGTTATTTTGAGGTTTCCTTCAATTGATAATTAATCAGAAAAATGACTTTAAATGGCATACCTCCTTTAAGTGTGAGTAGAAAATGGCGTAGAAAATGTCAGTAACATAGATTTATATGAATTTTGGTCTGTTTCGGACTAGGTGAGCTGTCTGTAATATGGAGTTGTCTGTATTATAGAGGTGTCCATAAGGAGAGATTCAACTACCTCATCACGCCTAGATTTCATAATTTGAATAACTTTCGTCATCTTTTTAGCTTCAAAGAGGAAAGTCATTATTCCAAGAATTGCAGTTAAAGGAGCTACATCACGGACAACACAACTTCAAAAAAATTGGCAGTATTTTTTCAAGTTTGTCATTCATATTCCGTCTTAATGTTCGTCACTTGAAACCATCCTTGTTTATTTTCGGGGTTTTATCACTCCTTTCGTGCTTTTCTGTTAGAGAACTGTTATTTTGAGGTTTCCTTCAATTTATAACTAGTCAGAAAAATGACTTTAAATGACATACCTCCTTTAAAGTGTGAGCTCTGGCTCGCACACCAGTACCAGCATTCATTTTCGTTATGTTATGTATTCATACACAGCTTGCATCAGACAGTGAGAATGAATGGGAGCCTGGGACAGAGGCTGAGCCGTCATCGTTTTCATCCAAGACTCTGTTGATTACTCACCCAGCAAGGAAGTGTGTGTTTGAGTTCCTCAGGGTTATCATGACAGATGCACTTACATCACCTACATCCGCCAAGAGTCTGACAGTCATTGATACGATTTTGGAGGTGAGAAGGAGTGTTATCTAGGTTATTCTTTCTTTGCATGCTGTATTTTCAGTGTTTATTTCACAGACATTTTTAATGTGCGATGTGGTAAGTGTGGTTACAAGGGCTTTTTTGTAGTTGAATGGATCAACAAAAGAATAGACGAGTCAACGATTTCGGTCAATAAAAGAATGATTCTGGCTTTAGATACAGAACTTGGTAAAAGAGTTTAGACAGAAAATCCACCAGGAAGTCGAGTTATATTTATTTAACTTGGACAAAAATCGAGTACCAGAATAATTTAAATCCTATTGCGTCATTTCCTATCCTTAATAAAATGTAAAGATGTAAGTAATTATCCGTGATAACACCAACAACAATTTCTTATCAGAGTCTGAGAAAATGAATTTCAAAGTTCACAAGGTATAGGCAAAACCTCACATGTAGTCATTTTGTTATGCGATTTTGAATTAGTGGAATTCAGTGGAACTTCGAAACTTATTTTCGATGTTTGGTGTTATTAAGTAAAATATTTCTTTTGATAAGGTATTTGAAGCAGTAACACAACAGCTTGCAATAAGGTGTAAATAATTTTGGTACATAATTTTGTCCAAAGCTACTCAAAGTCCTGATGGATTTCTTTTTAAAGCTTGGCTGCGGTTTGCTTGGGCATCACTTCCCTCTCTGAATTCTAAATTCCCACCATCTGCCCTTTGCCAACGTACTGCCATAAGCCATTGGGAATACCGTAAAATTCCTGATATAAGCCCCCCCCCCCCCCCCCCCCCCCCACTGCTGATAAGCTCCTCCGGTTATAGGCCCATCTACCTGGAAACAAAAAACTACATCTGACTATAAGTCCCCCTCTGCCGGATGACAGTACTGAACTGGGCTAAAAGTTGCTTTATTTTGCGTTTTTAACTTAAAAACGTTTTTTTATCAACACTCCCGTGCTTCGTTTCGAAACATTTTTTATCCCGCTTATAAGCCCTCCTGGATATAAGCCCCTCCGCATATAAGCCCACCCAAAATCCTTTACGACGTCGTATAAGCCCAGGGCTTATAACCGGAATTTTACGGCAACCTATTTTTGAACTTGTAGACTTGCCTTCTTAGTTTCATACTTTTTACGTACATTTCAGTCTTATCCACTCAAGTGTTCCCAGCCACAGCAAGCTGAATTTCAAACGGAAGTGCTGTGTGCTCAGATAGATTTTTTCCTTGGAGGAAATCTTCTCACAAACCCGTCAGCCGGGTCAGGGAATCACGCCAAGATTGTAGCAAATGCTTTCAGCTTCGCTTCCAAAGTGGTCGATAAACTCTGGATTGGTAAGTAACAGTGGCAAGGAATTCTGCCTCAATAAATCCGGGTTTTTTTAATTGCGTTTGTTTGGAGTAATAATAGTAGACATTCAATTGGTTCTTTTTCTTCCAGGAAATTTTGTTCAAGGTTACAAGACTGTTTTTAACTTCCTAACAAGCATGATTGAAGCTGTAAAAGGTAAGATCTTCTTTTATGCTTTTATTCATACTCATCTAGATGTTTACAGAAACATCATTGTACACAACTTGGTCGTTAACAAGTGTTAACAAAAAAACGCAAGAAGAAAGTTCCTCTAATAGAGCGGTTTTCACTTGAGTGTCGAAAGTAATTCGCACTTGAATTGATTTTGCTTAGTGATTGGTTTAAAAAATTCGCGCCACTGTCTCAACCAATCAGAAATAAAACTAAAACCAATCGTGGCTTGCACGCGCAAGTTTTCCCACGCTTCGTGCGGGCTACATGTATTTGATTGGTTCACTGGATTGTCTGTGCCCTTTGTGATTGACCAGAGTGATTACTTTGGTTTTGGTTTAACGACACTCAGTTGAGATCTGGACTGTGACATGCAGGGAACACAACCAGGAAAGAAAGCAGAAATTTTGCCTCAGCTCTCAAGAAAGACCAGTTGCGTTCTGAATTTTTGTTAACATGTTGATCAGGTAAAGAGCTGACACATTTTCATTTTTAACCTTCAGGTCAGTCTGTGTCCTTGGACAGTGCCTACCACTCGCTGAACAGAACCGTCTTATTCCAACTGTCCAGGCCCCTTGCTCGGCTAACAGGTAACGAAGTAAACAAAAGTCAAATATAGATATCCTGCATAACAGGTGTTTGCGCACTTATAGCCTGCGTGGCCAGCGTTCAGATGGGAAGGAGAAGGGGAGTTCGAGCGAGGAGAGCACTCGAAGGGCAATCGGAGAAGGGGAGAGGGAAACAGCTGCAAAGACGCTATTGTTTCCAGATTCTGGACGCAAAAATCGTGATTGGTCAGAATTTGTAGAGTGTCAAAATTGATTGTTCTGGTTGGTCAGATGTATTTCATTCAATCCATTCCTGTGGTCTGTTCTCAACTTTCATTCAATGCGGATGATTCCAGTGGCGAGTGTTATAAGCGATTTCTCAACAATGGTGTCTTTGCAGGCGTTTCCCTTCTCCCTTCTCTGGTCGCCGTTGCAAATTTCCCTTTCGTAAACGGTCGTTGCCATTTGAAACGGTCGATGCCATTTATACTTTGGACCAAATCGCATGAAAGGATATTTCAAACTTCTTGAGAGTATCAGATGTTTGTTTAGAAATGTTAAGCGATTCCAAAAATTATTTTGGTTTTCTAGTTGACGAAATATCCGAGCTTCGGTATACCATAAGATCGCTATGTTCTCGACACTTGTAAAAAATTTGGCTCAGCCCGGAAGTAAGAAATATTGAAACAGAAACTGCAGAAAACCTCACGCAAACGAATGAATGGATGAATAATTCCATTAACTTTAGTAACCTAATGAGAATATTCTATGCCTGTTTTGAAATGCCAAGCGATTCTTAAAATTATTTTGGTTTCGAAGTGGACGAATTCAGGGCGAATTCTTCGAGCTTGTGCATACCGGCATGCCGAATGTCGAGAACGTAGCAACGACCGTTCTGAGAAATGGCATCGACCGTTTACGAAAGGGAAATTTGCGTCGCCGTTCGCACTCTCTCTTTTCCTTTTCATTTGAACCCCAGCCACACAGGCTAGTGCACTAATGAAGAGTTGTCCACATTTTGGCCTCACGAAAATTGGGGCGAGGACACAAAATAGGAGGGTGTCAGCCTTCGCCATTTCAAAGACTTACAACACTTACGGCCAACCTGGGCAGAAAATTAGGGTAATTTAGGCGAGAAAAATAAGATTTGGCTTACGGCTAAAATATAATGCGAACTGGACGTATAAATGGTATAATATCCCACCTCACGACTCAAAGAAGGCGCGTGTTAAAACAGGACACGTCTTAGTTGAAAATTGCTCGTATAAACGGGTCACTGACTTGTTCGCATATCAATGAAGGTGCAAACTGGCTGTATAAGATAAATAGTACAATATCCATCTTCGACAAAAACAAGGTTCTTGATCTGTAGATACACTTTATTCGATGGTATAACATAAATATGCGCGGACATTTTGCGAGTTGGGTAGTAATTTAAAATACGAGCAACGAGCAAAATGTCCGCTCGTATTATATGTTAAACCATCGAATAAGGGATTTGTTATCAACTATTTTTTCCCCTAAGGTTGGGTCCGTATTCCGTAAGTTTGTCCATCCGTATTTGTGCCCTATTCTATAGTATAAGAACGTGGCATATTTTGCGTGTTTTGCGTATTATTTTAGCCGCGCCGGATTTGTCCTGTATAAATAGCCCTAATTGCTTTACTCTTCATTCTCTCAGACCAAACAAGCCTGCTGGAGTTTCTTCACATTTTGACTACAAACCACAAATTAGTGTTTGCTCCAGTCAACAATGAACCAGACTTTATTGCTGGACTGTGTCACTGGCTTCTTGTTATGGGAACTCACAAGTCTCTTGCAATTGGCGACAACAGCAGAGCCAAGGAGAACAAGAAGTCTGAAGGTGATTCTAAAATGTCATAATTGCCAACGAGACAGCCGAGTCAAGAGGCGAGGCTGTCGAGGCGGCAGAATCATAGAGCCGTGTGCGTATGAGTGTATAGGCAGAGAAAATCTTAAGTTGTGCGTAAGGGACTTTTTTTTTACCATATTTGGGTGTAAGTAAACCCCATATTTGGGTTGTATTGTTCTTCCTAACTGGTTCCCAGTCTCTCACTCCTTGCTAGAGAGCAAATGACCAAAATGACGTCCACGCGGCTCGCTGTTAAAATTTTCAATGTGGTCATTCATCCCTTTACCGATAAATACACCTTTAGGGAATTATAAATCGAAAGAGAATACCCTACAGAATATTCGACCGCCGAAAAAACGAACATCAAGGTCTTTAAAGCGATGAAATAATCTTTCGACTTTGGGGTCTTTTTATTTACGATCGAAGAGAGACATGAAAATCAAAAGCGGACTGTTGACTTCAAATAGAGTTTTCTTGACTTATGAGAATGCTGAAGTCGAGTAAATGCTTCCTTTTAGTGTTTATTGTGTTTATAGTAATTTTTTGACCGATGATTTATTCCAAATCAAATACCGTTTATATTTTATTTGCCACGCATTTTCGCTCCGCGTAGGAATAACATCAATACAAAGCGACGCTCACTAAAATTACTGCATGTCATACACACAAGAAAGTCAAAAGTTTTTTGCTTCAAACGGCAAATGTAATGTTAACTTGAATAAAAATTTTGTCTCCAAATAATAGCTAATAATCCTTGACCGTTCAAGTTTTGTTTTCTGTTCAAATTTCGCATGCGAGACCACAGGCGGCCCAAGCGCACTATTTGAATTATTCATAAAGTTTTAGCGAACGTGACCCTTGCCTTTGAGCGGTGTTGTGCGGACAAACAACAAAGAATACAACAAGGCAATAAGGTTAGTCGATGTTATTAGCGAAACATTACATATTATTCCTTTTGAAAGAAAATCGTTGAGTTTCCATACAAACCCTTTTAAATCGCATCTTTGTAACACAACACCGCTCAAAGGCAAGGGTCGCGTTCGCTAAAACTTTATGAATAATTCACATAGTGCGCTTGGGCCGCCTGTGGCGAGACTGAAATCTGACCCGTGCATTACTGTCTCTGATTACTGAAAATTATTTTTAAAAAAGCATCTTTATAGCAGTTTTGATTTTGGGATTTGATTTATAAGAAGTTCTTGAAATGCAACTATCCCTTTTGTGGTTAAACCTCATTTATTGCCTACATTTTGTGACATTTTAACGTTGAAAAGAATTTAAAGATTTGTCAAGAGTTATCAATCTGTCAAACCCGTAGCCTGCGTAGCAGACATCTGTGTACGTTTTTTAGTGTGTTTAAAAGAGTGCGCGATCGCGAGAATACGCGCGCTGGAAACGACGGCGCCTGCTACGCAGGCTATCAAGCCTGTGTCATTTTTTGAACACCAGAGAAATAGCACTTTTTTCGCATATTACCTAAAATACAATTTACCATATTTTGGTCATTCAAATATAGTTCCATCAAAAACCATTCAATATCTGTTCTTATGAACAAACATGAGTATTTCGCTCGTTGGCACTTACCGATAGGTACAACTAGTATAAATTCATATTTTCTGCGGTTTTCACTTGAGTGTCTAAAGTAATTCGCGTTTGCTTTGGTTTTGCTTAGCGATTGGTTAAAAAAAAAAAAACTAGCTCACTTTCTCAACCAATCAGAAGTAAAACCAAAACCAATTGTGACGCGCTTGCACACGTTTTCCCACGCTTTCGCTGACTACGAGTTTTGATTGGCTCACTGGATTGTCTGCGTCCTTTGTGATTGGTAGAGTGATAACTTAGGTTTTGGTTTAAAGACGCTCAATTGAAAATCGCTCTAATATGAAATATTCTTAGTTTTTAAATTTAATAGTATTGGTGTAATTTGTACTTTTTAATTTTAATTTTGGGCCCCCTGAAAATTATCCATTGAAAGTGCAAGTGTCATCCTCATCAAATATAGGCATCGTCACCGTTGTCATTATTATTGTGGCACTGTTTATTATCATGCACTTTTATGTGATACTGTTTATTTTGTTTTACAATGTGGTTCTTACTTTCAAGTCCGTGGATGAAACCCTAGTGTGTGACCATTCAAATGAAAGCTATTGAGCATGTGGTACTGTTTATTATGCTGAAAAATGTAACTTGGGATATGCTCTTCAAATTTTTGAGCATGCCACTGTTAGCAGTGAAATGGACAAGGCACTTTACTTTTATTATTTTGCTCCCCGTTGTCAGAATAACACTTCAAAGTCCCACCCACTGCTCAAAAGCATTTGTTAATTACGACCAATGCTATTTTCATGCGTAGCTATTGTTGGTACCCCAGATGTTGGCGAGGAGGCGACAGAGGAAGTCGATTCAGAAGTGTTAGAAAGCGAAGAAGAGTCAAGCTGTACCAGGCTTCTGGCAGCTGCAGCCGAGAGAGTCTGGGACATATTTGTTCAGAATAAAAGAGAGGTGAGCTGCAAAAAAGAATTCATAATACACTTAGGGCGCATTCGTTTGGGAATATTCCGGAATAAGAATATATTCATTTTTGTCCAGTGTAATGACAGGATTTTGTAGGCACATTTTTTTCGATTGGTGTTGACGATTTATTTCGGCTATGGATCATTCTTGAGTAGTATAGGTTAAATAAGTTCAATAACAGTATTTTCAATGAGAGTATTTTCACAAAATTTTAAGAACCAGAAAAAAAAGGGGGGAACTTCGCTTTTAGGTTTGCCTAAATCTATATATTAGATTTTGCAATGTAGCCCGCTCACAGGCTTTTGGCGGAAAACAGTTTTACTGTCAGATGTCATGTGATCTCGAAGTAGCCAATAAGAGCGTGCGATGTTGGGGAAAAAGTTCCAGCTACATAACAATTATCACTCCTCTCACGGATAAAATATGAACTCACAATTGACCTCGCTCCCAATGTGTGGCTTCAATAGCTCAGTTGGTAGAACATCGCACCGGTATCGAATATGAATGAATTTTTTTCAGGCTTCTTTATTCCAATTGCTTAAATTGGAAATTCACTGCGAAGATCATTTATCATTTTCATAACAATTATTGCAGGGCACTCTACACACTCTGTTTTTTTAAAAAAAATTTCCTTGTGTGATGTATTTCATGTTTGTTTTTCAGGCGATGGAAGATGCTTTCAGGATTGCTCTGCCGAAGCCGAGCTTCACCTCATACAGCTCAAGGGATTACGTAGAACACATGTAAGATTAGCTGTCTTGCCTTTAGTTTTAATATTGTGCATATAAGGGCTTCCACAGACAAGTTATTGTGTTTTCGACAGCTATTTGTTGTCGAAAAGTAAATGTTATTGACAACTGATTTTGCCCGATGCAATCCTTCAACACACTGTAGTGTTCGTCAATCACGCGCATTTGAATGGGGATTTCTTTTCT
>NW_027558112.1:0-50023 GCF_052425735.1 Oculina patagonica
GTACGGGTACTGGTAATGGCGCCAGAGCCAAGGCCAGCGTGGTGAAGTGACTTTGCATGTCTCTACCCTTTGTCCAGAGGACGATTGACGTGGGCACGGGATGCCCGACTTCAAACGCGTTCAGTAATGAATCTTGGAGGAATGTTAGAAGTGCGGTCTCCGCCGCACATTGCGGAAGGCCGGCCGAGTTTAAGTGCCAACCGTGTTGCAGCGACTGAACACGGTAAGTTACTAGGTGTTCACGATCGTGTGTCAGGAGCTCAGTGGAATCGAATTTCCTGAGCTGGTACAGCCCGGTTCTCAGGTCAACTAGGACCAAGGCTTTGAAGAAAAAAATCGTCGCTGACATGCTGAAAGCCATCGGCCTGAGCGATGATTGATAAACAAGCCATCGTTGTGATAAGTCTTCACGGGCAAACAGGAACGAAGGTTTCTAGTAAGATCAGGAACAATTGTGGAAAGCCTCGACGAGCGTTGTGGTTTTATAGCGGTTAATTTGCAAGTTATAAAAAGGAACACAATAAAAAAATGAAAGGGGTAAAAATTAATATAGTTGTGATTATAATGAGCAACTCAACTGAATGAGCGGTAACACCATTTACTAACCGATTTTCACGCTTTTGAGAAAGAAAAACAGATGCCCAGTATAACGACCTCCGTGGTAAAATAGCAACAAGAAAGAGAACTGGTCCTGAAAATCGGTTTTCCTGACTGGAATGTGGTGTGTTAAACTGAAGTGGCAGTAGATTGATCTGCCGTGCGCGAAAGAAGTTCAATTTGCGGCGGTGTGTTTCGTGGAAACCCGAGGTTAGCGAGGCGTTTGGAGAGTACACAATACATCAGCCAAACCCCAACAAAATTGCAACCTGCAAGGGCTAAAGAAAAATATAGTAAAATTCCAAAAGAATTGTCGTCGGACACCTCGTGAACGGTATTAATTTCGTTCCGCAATTTCTGAAGGCGGTGCGTGAAATCCTTATCAATTGTGTCATAGGTTTCATCTAAGGACTTAAGTGTGCTGTTATCGAGTACCAAAGGATGGGGAAGTGTAAAATCTGGAGTCGACAAGAAAGTACTATTCAGCAACGGAACCGTTTGCCAAGGAACGAAGTGAAATTTATTAGCGTGAAACACGGGAAATTGAAATGATAAGTGTCGCGCGCATTCCGCAAGGCCGGTAGATTGTGAATAGAAAGAATAATCACATGGAAAATTGTATACATGGAGCGGCATAACTGAAAGCAAAGATGTGCCGTTGCTGTGCCGAAGCGAAATGTGCTTATTGTCCGTTCCTAAATAATAACGCGATCCCAAATGAATCATAGTGCGTAAATTTTTACAATTTGAGACCGGAGAATGTGCGTGATGAAAAGCAAATTTGGATTTCGGGGACCATTGTTCGCCAAGCCAAACCGGAGAATCGACCGTGTCGAGGAGATCCCGTGGACATAATATAGTTTCGCTGTTTTGCCTACAATGTGCTAGCTCGGTACTTTTAATAACAAATCTTTTATCCCCACAAATAAGTAATAACAGATCATAGCGTGGTATTGTGCCACTGTAACACTTCCCATCAACACGATACGTTACTGGCACCAGCTGTTGCATGGTACAAACCGCCTGTGAAGAAGTTATTACAGGCAAGGTAAACAAAAGATGTAATTGTAATTGCTTAGCGGACGGAAATTGTATATCGACAAGCGGGTTAAACATCAACGACAGACCATTTTTCAATGCGTGTATAGCCTGTCGAAGGTTTGCATCGGAAGATAGTTTGAGAGCAATTTCCTCAGTCAAAAATCGAGGAAGATCTGCAAATCCGATAACGTTACGCCGGGTGACGTGGCCTAATTGTCTTATTAAGTCATCGACTTCTGTTAAACGGAGCAGCGAAATCAACGCTCTATTGATTTCCATTGAATAGACAGCAATGAATTCTTGTTGCATATTAAAATGACAAGTTTCTTTCTTTGCAAACGAGTTGAATTGCTCTTTCCAACCTGTAAACGCTCCCGAAATCCGATGTAACGAGTTGATAACCTGAGTTAGTTTAGAATTGACCGCATCCGTGGTTTTAACAAGATAAAAAATTTTGCCGTTTAAAACCTTTGTCAAACTATGCGCGTCGGTCATTGTTGAAGCAAAATTCTTAAGAACGCCTAGCAAGTTTGTAAAACCCGAAGTTTCGCATTTTCCTCCTCCTAGCGTATAGAAAAAACGTGGGATTCCTGCCAAACCCGCGTGGCACCAATAGCTAGAACGTTTGTGACGCTCTTTAAGCCATTCACGCTCCTGCGGCGTTTGAACTTTACAAGAATCGAATGCCCATTGTTTACATTTGGCGAGCGAATCCGCATAATAACGACTTGAACACGACAATGTTGAATCGAATCCTGAAATATAGTTGTAAAAGCGCCTTAAGTAACTATCGCATTCGAGCAAATTGGTTACCCCTTGTATAGAAAACAAGCGAGTAGTTACACGATGTATGCTACGAATAGACGAGAGAATATGGTCATAAAATTTGGCGAGCACTGGATCACATGAATTGTTATGAATAGGCGAATTTATTTTTGGCGAACCGCGTAAACTCATGTGGAGGCTAACCATTCTTGTTTCCTGATAGAATACTAGAGCTTTGGGGTTTGTTGAAAGCATCATAGCCGTTGGATAAAATCCGATAACCTGCCCGGCCGCGTCAAATTCTTTAGCGGCGCCCAAAGAAATATTTGAGAAAGCAATCAGACTTAACCATAAGAACGTGGCCAAGGGTAAGCTACCCATACGTCTCGGAAACTGGGCTTGGGATCGAGGAGGGCCGTGGGACGTGCTTGGAAAACTGGTAATGAATGACGGGTCGGCGATTTCGCTGGTCAGTGGTTTGGTCACGCTGGAGCCTGGGGCGGAGTCTGGTCCGGGGGACTTTTCGTGATCCGATGCATGAAGTACCTTGTGCGGCGGGACCAAAACGTCCGCTGACCGCAACTCCTCGTCAGGTGCGGACGTTTCAGGAATCATTACATAATGTGGCTGTAAAGTGGTCAGCGGCTGGAAATGGCGGGAATTCAGGTCCAAGGCTCTGTGGAGTGGGTCTCGCTCTGTTTTCACGGAAATTGCGGCTATAACGGGAGAATAATTTGTTCCGAACGTCCAGGAAAGTGAAGCTACGCGTGGATTAAAATCTGGGTCGTTCTCTACGACACGAAGAGCCCTAGGATTCTCTTTAAAATACCGCTTGAGAGGGCGTTCGTCAAGGAGATGTTCGCGAGGTTCCCAAGTGTTATGACTGTCAGGGAACCCAGCCCACTTGACAAGGAATTGAGGTTTACCATTTTTTATGCGGTGTCGAACAATTTTTTCTGCTTGATAAACGTTATCAGCGGCCTGAATTTGGTCGTCATTGTCGCTCTCGTCAGTAATAGGAGGCTCGGGAACTGGTGACGAGTCTTGGGAAGCGGGTGTGGACAAATCTGTACGTGGAGAACCGGACTGTGGGTGTGCCGTCTTGGGCTGACGAGGTGCTGGTAATTCGTCGGTGGGTGACTCGGCGGTAGGCTGGTCCAGCGTCTCAGGTTCTGATTCAAAGCTGTCGGGGGGTAAATCGCTCTCTGCAAGGAAGGGCTCGTCCACATCGGTCAGCGGTTGTCGCGTAGGTCGATCTGCTGGATCTACGTAACGTTTCAATCGAGTGACATGGACCGTTGAGGATACTCGACTATTATCCACTGCGCGTAGGATACAATGGACTGGAGGTAGAAATTCTACAATGCGGTAAGGACCGTGCCAATTATGAGACAGTTTCTTGGAGAGGCCGCGACGATTACGTGGTGTATACGCCCATACTCTGTCCCCCAATTGAAAACGGGTTGGCGTAGCGAAACGGTCGTGCAAATCTTTCATTTTTTGTTGAGCCCTTTGAGTGTTCTCGGCTGCAATACGTCGGGCAATTTCAATATTTTCCACTACACGAGCTCTATGTTCTGCCACAGATGACGACATCTCCCTGGGGGGTAAGAGGGCGGGGTCACATGGCAGTACCGCGTCTCTCCCATACATCATAAAGAACGGGCTTTCTCCTAAGACGTCAGATGGCGCTGTACGATAAGCAAATTGAACAGCATTCAAGTGCTCATCCCAATTTTTCTGATTAGCGTCTACATACATGGAAATGCATTGTGCTAAAGTTCCATTATACTTTTCACAAAGTTCATCCGTTTGAGGCCTGTAGCTAGTAGTGAAAATCTTGTGGGTGTTCATTAGGAAGCATATTTCCTTGACTAGACTGGAGAGGAAATTGGAACCACGATCTGAGAGGAGAGTGCGTGGAGCGCCGTGACGCGGCATGATTTCTTTGATCAAGAGGTCGGCGATGGTCCGTGCTTCTATGTGAGGGACTGCAAAACATTCCACCCATCGTGTACAATACTCCGTGAATACAACCACGTACCTATTTTTCTGTGTAGACTCTACCAATGGTCCAACACAATCGACGGCCCATCGCTCTCCTGGCCCGGTGACTGGTAATGGTAGAAGAGGCGTGGTCGTCCGCTGTTTGGGAGTCTTTTTCATGGCACAAGATTCGCAGCTAAGGGCATAGTGCTGGACATCCATATACATCTTTGGCCAGAAATATCTGTCGCGCAATTTTGCGTAAGTCTTGTTTACTCCCAAGTGACCGGAGAAAGGGATATCATGAACTTGCAGGAGGACCTCGTGGCGAAGTGCTGCTGGAATGACCAGTTGGGACTTGGGAGTTGGCACCCGGTTGTTTCCCGGAAAGTAGATGTGACACAAAAGACCTTCAGGGTCCAGATAATACTGCTCAATGGTGTGGAGAATGGTCTTGGCTGCTTTGTTGTTGGCTGGCAATGTCTCCCATTCTAAGTACTCTATGATACCGGCTAATGCTGGGTCTTGACGTTGGAGTTCTCGTACTCGGTCAATCTGGACACCAGTTGTGTTGAGGACTGCGACAACAGGATCATATGGACGGCGTGACAAGGCATCTGCATTACCATTGTTGAGACCAGCACGGTGGATAATTTCAAAGTCATATTGCTGCAACAGGAGGGCCCATCTTGCTAGGCGACCGCTTGGCTCTTTCAATTGCATCAGCCAGCGTACGGCACTGTGGTCAGTGTAAACCTTGAAATGGACGCCATACAGATAACTTCGAAAATGACGTATGCCAGAGACTAATGCCAAGGCCTCACGTTCAGTAACATTGTAATTCTTCTCTGCAGGAAGTAGTTTCCTACCAGCATAGCCAATCACTACTTCTTTGCCATTTTGCACCTGGCCAAGAACATAGCCTAAGCCTTCGTCACTTGCGTCTGTGGCTAAGGTAAATTCAACTGTGAAATCTGGGTACGCCAAGATGGGGGACTGGGTTAGAGCCTGTTTTAGTCTGTCGAAAGCAAACTGGCAGTCTTCATTCCACTGAAATTTGAGGCCTTTCTTAGTGAGGTCGTGGAGGGGACCAGCAATCTTAGCAAAGTCTTTAACAAACTTACGGTAGTAGTTGGCTAGACCCAGGAATGCACGGACATCCTTAACTGTCCGGGGGACTGGGTACTCTTTAATGGCGCTAATCTTTTCTGGATCTGGGCGTATTCCATCTTTGGAGATAACATGTCCCAGGTACTTCACTTTCCTTTGGCCAAAATGACATTTCTTAGGCTTGAGTTTAAGGTTGGCTTCTCGGAACCGCTCAAATACCAGGCGGAGGTGCTTTAAGTGGTCTTCAAACGTACGGGAATAGACAAGAACATCATCTAGGTAGATTAATGCGATTTTCCAATTTAAACCGCGCAGCACACATTCCATTAAGCGCTGGAAACAACTAGGAGCATTGCAGAGACCAAAGGCCATTACGTTGAACTCGAACAGGCCAGCATGCGTCACAAAGGCTGTTTTCTCTCGGGATTCCTGTGTTAACTCGATTTGCCAGTAACCGCTCATTAAATCCATGCTGGAGAAGTACTGGGCACCAGAGAGGGCGTCTAAGGTGTCTGCTATTCGTGGCAAGGGGTAGGAATCTTTTTTGGTTACGCTGTTGACCTTTCTTAGGTCACAGCAAAAACGATCGGAACCGTCCGGTTTCTTGATTAAAACTACAGGGCTGCTCCAAGCACTGGTTGATGGACGAATGATTCCTTGTTCCAACATGTCATCTATGCAATGTTCAATACGTTCCTTTTGTGCTGCTGGGACACGATAAGCTCGTTGTCGTATTGGGGCGTGGTCACCTGTGTCGATGTGGTGCTACACTAAGCTAGTGCGTCCTAACTCGTTTGGTTTCAGTGCAAAAATGTCGCGGTATTCATTGAGGAGATTCTGCAATTCTGCTTTCTGCGCTTCTGTTAGATCAGCATCAGTGAGATCAACTGGGACATTTTCAGCAGGGGGTGGTTGCACGTCTGGTTTTTCGGGCTGCTCCTCGAGGCTGTAAACTTGTATGTTTTCGTCAGCTCTGGAAAACTTTCCAAGGGTGGCTCCACGATACAAGGTAACAGGTTTCTGTGTCGGGTTGATTAGGCGGAACGGAACGGTGTGGTCAGAGGAGAGTGTGACTAAAGCGGCTGCCCCTTGTAGCTGGTAACGTTCAATAAGTCGTGGCGAGGCTTCTAATAAACCGACTACACCAGGCGAGCAATTAGCATCTAAGTAAGCAGGGATGACGGACTCTGATTGTGGAGGGATCACACAGGTAGACCATACACGAACTGCACAGGTCTGTTCTGATGAGGTGTCAGGTGGATCATTGTCTAGCCGCAATGTTCCATTCTTTAAGTCGATGACTGCTCCATGGGCACGCAGAAAATCTCTTCCCAGGACGGCTTCATAGGAGAGATTTTTGACAACATGGAAATCGCACGGATAAGTTCCTCCTGCAATTTGTAGAAAAACTTTTAACGTTCCCTCAATCGGCAACGATTGGCCGCTCACCGTCTTAACTTGTGTTGTACTGCTTGTACATAAGGCTGGGATTTGGTTGGCATAAAGTTCCAGAAGGAAAGTTTTATCAATCACTGATATTCCTGCGCCAGTGTCTACTAGAAGTTTTATGTCCTGGCCATTCACTGTTGCGGTAACTGTTAGATCTCTTGGCTTGGGTTGGAATTCCTTAACTTGCTCTGTATTTTGAGGAAGAGTACTTTGCTGCGCGGAGACTGGGGCGAGTGGTGTGGTCTCCTCATCTTGAGTCATAGTTAACGAGGGACTATTTACTGTAATGTCCAGCTCACCGTGGGTAATACTTGTGGTAGGAAGGCATGAAGTGTGTACGGCTTCACGTTCTGTTTGGTGGTCCTGGGCACTAGAGTCCTGGGTGGGGACTGGGGACGAGTTGGCGAGATAGGCTGTTCTCGGAACTTGGGCGTCGTTTGTTACAACGGTGCTGTCACACTCTAAAAATTACACTGAACGGTGAGGGATTTGGAATGCCATGAACAATATTGAACTTAGTGTCAGGATCTGTGAGAAGCTCTGTGGTCTGACTGTTATTGGAGGCGGGTGTCGAATGGCATACCAGATCTGTCTCTTCGGGTTTTGGCTGTGTGTCATCAGGGATAATTTCTGGATCAGTGGAATACTGGTCTGAAGCGAGAGAGTTGTTTACAAAGGCATCACTTGAGTTCTTTCCATCGTCCGTTATCGCCTGTGTAGGGCTGTCCTTCAACGAGGGGGACTGGGTCTGGTTACTGTTAAGGTCTTGGATCGCGTGAAGAATGGATTCTAGTAGCGAATTAGTATTCACGTTGGCCGGTGTCTGGTCAGCTGATATGGTGTCTGGGGGGACTTGATTGTTTGCCGAACCTGAACTGAAGCAGAAAATTCCAGGCAAGGGCGGCTGCTTAACTTCGGATTGGGCCGAGAGGGACTGGGATCTAATGGCGGCGTAGGTGCTAGGTGACGTCAGTGACTGTTGAAGCGTGGAGCCTTTATGCAAATTCATGGCGTTCTGAGGTCGTTGTTTTGAGAATACAACAGTTCCATTAGAACGAAGCTCTACATTTTCTTGCGGCTCACTTGCTTGTTGTTGTTCAAGGTCAGTTTCCGAAGATGCGTGTTCGAAAGGACTTTGCGTGAACTGTGCGACAAAATCCTCATCGTACCAGCCTTCATCGAGGACGGCTAATCTCTGATCTCTGCGATTTTGCGAAGGGAAGCTTCGATAATTGTCTCGCGGCTGATTATAACCAGGACTACCAGAATAACTTGGTCCTTGTGACCTCTGTTGTGGCTGATTTTGCGAACGGTGACTTGGATTTCTTCGTTCTGGACAGCTTGACGGAAAATGACCGATTTGTCCGCAAGAGAAACAAGTTGGGCGTCCATCTCGAGTTCGTTCTCTGGTTTGTTGAACTCGGGGCGCATTTGTACGTCTGGCGAGTCCACGGATTCTGGCGTCCATTTCACGGGCTAATTTTTGGATCATTTCTTCCAGATGTCGATACTCGCGGCCATTTCTCATCGTACTGGAGTTGCCGGTATTTCCTTGAAAGGCGTCGTTCAAAGCTGCAACTGCGGGCTGATTATCTAAATAAGCTACGTTCGTTGACATGCTTTTAACTAGAGCGTCAAGCTTGGACAAGAGATTTTTGTCAGGATGCGTGGAATTGGCTGGCTCTTTATTCGCTTCCACTTTTTTGCTCAAGTCGTCGATTTTCGACATGAGTTCTCGGTTTGATACAGTTGTTTCGTTAAGTACTGTAGATCGACTCAGGGGTTGACAGGCCACGCTAACGGCAGGATAATTCATCGTGGTTTTTACTGCACAAGTCAGTCGTGCTATCTCTTCGGCCTCCCGAAATGATTTGGGTTGTTTTAACAGCACAGTTTCTCTGATTTCTGGCCGTAATCCTTGAACAAAATAACGCATTTTTTCCGCGTCGGTGATGTTCAAACGGCGGAACTTGTTTGTCAAATCAGTGAGATAAGTGTCCAAGGATTCGATCGATCCTTGCTGGCGAGTAGCGACCGCCTGCCAGATAATCCAACTCTGGTTGTCGTTCGCAAACCTTTCTCTCAGCAAATTACGTAGTTCTGCGTACGTCGACTTCTGTTCAAGAGGCAAGGAATAGTAGAAATCTTCAGCAGGTCCGGCTAAACTCATTACTAACTCCGCCTGTGCCGTTGGAGTGGCTAGATCTATTCTGCGAAGTTTTAAGTAATTTTCAAATTTATCCAGCCAACGATTGATGTCTTCTGAATCATATCCATGGAATGGCGGGGGACGTCGCGTGCTTATGGTCTCGGGAAGTGGCGCTTGATCTAAAGCATTCACTGCTTGTTGCTGCATCGCATGTTGGTACCACATCTGGGTTTGTAATGCGGTCATCTGTTCTTGTATATCCCGCAATATGTCCTCTTCCGCGGAAGGTGACATGTGATGTTGCGCATCCATATTCGACTGGATTCGATTTCTTTCGTTGATTACAATGTCTTTCACGTCGTCCTCTCTGCTATAATTCGAGAGAGTGTCTTCAAAATCGTCGCTTGAACCCGATTCGAAGCGTGTATTTTTTTTGTTTGGTTTTAAATTTTGTTTTGAGTTTTCCAAATGTATTCTACTTTCTACACGACCTAAAATATCGGCCGGTGAATGAGCGATTTGGGCGGCGCTCAAGTCTCGTTGAGGCTCGATGTCTTCTTGACTTGAGTGTTCAACGTTTAAAGTAGAGCGGGAACCGGTCGGAAATCGCCTGGAGTTAAGCGGTGAAAAATCTTCGAGCGAACTGCCTTCGCTCGCTTCTTGCGGTCCTCTGGGAGTTTGTTGTTTTGATAAACTTGGTTGTAAAATAGGCGAGTCGTGACTTGAAGCGATACTTATATCTATGGTTTCTCTATTAGTAATATTTGCTTGATCTGGACTGAAATACGCTGTTGAGCGTCGGGGCTGATCGCCTGACTGAATACGATGTACTGGTTTGCTTGATTCGCTGGGATTTGTCGTGTGCGTCGAGGCTTGAGATAAACTTGAGTTATAATATGGTAATTCACACAACAATGTACAATTCTCTTCGTCGGACAAAGAGACCTGAACTTCACTATTGACTTTAGGTGTACTTGAACGAATAACGTGGGGAGCTGGCCCTCTGCTTCGGAGATTATACGGCGTTAATTTCTTCTTAAAAACTCTCCTTACGGACTTCATAAGATACAAAAGGAGTGACTTGTACTCACGATTACTTGAGCGGCTTGTTTTCCTCGGCGCTCAAGGGATTACATGTCTTGAAAACCAACAGGATGGATCTTTGTCTGTGTTTAGATGCTTCTATGCTGATAAAACGTCCAGTCGGGCTACCAATCTCTTCTCGAACCACTGTAACGGTAGAGTTTTCCTTGTCTGCGTACGGGGAAACGGGCGAACTCTGAACTTGAGATAACGAGACAACTGTGACGATAATATAATGTGACGATAAGATTAGACTCAAATGGGGCACTCGCTTTGCAAGGAAGAGCCGTTACACTCTTGGGTACCGGGATCTAACCACGAACTGGACGGACAGCAACAGCAACAACTCAGCTTGGTTCAAACAGCAGTTTATTCCGAGTAGTTTGTAATCGAAAAAGCATAACAAGTTCGGTTGTTTATATACGATTTGTACAAGCGTCTATTGTTAACAGAGTATAATAAGTGCGCTAACACCAAGATGTGAAAAGTAATTACAACAGAATATAAAGTCCTTTGAGGATAGCGCAACCTAATAAAAATTCTAACTTAACTTTCCGAGTTTATTGTCAAAAGTGTTCGTTGCTTGGCGGTGAAAGGTACAACTAAAATAACACTAAATTAAAACTACCGAACGAAATTAAAACTAGTGAATAGCTAGAAAGTGTTAACGAGCGGTTTCTTGCCGACCGCTCGCACCTCTGGTAAATTAAGTAACCAAACATTAATTAAAGAAACTAGATGTGTCAGCAAATGTATTCAGAGTTAAAACGCGATGAGTCAGCGACCAACAGGTTGTTAATTAATCCTATTCAAGTGAATAGCGAAGGCGAGATCGGCACGAGACTCATTTAGCAAAACACTCCAAAAACTAAATTAAATACTGAGAAAATGTAACACTCTTTAGACACGCGGCAAGCGCGGAACTCTTAAGTAATTAGCTAAGTTAATAAACCAAAACAACCGCTATTACTAAAAATAAGTAACACAAAAGCTTCGGAAGTAAAAGGAACAATCTATTATTTAAACTTTACGCCTTTTTATATTAACGTCACAAACAACAGATCAACAGGTATTTTTAGCTAATAAGATGCTGTTGGCTTTTTAAGTGTTTTTTGAATGATTAACATGCTAAATACGGAAACAGCAAATTGAATAAATAGAAATTTCAACAAAGCGAAGCGAATCCCAAAATAGCTAATAACAAGATTAATTGAAGATTATATGTTCGAGCGAATAACAAATATAAGATTAAGTGAAGATTATATGTTTGAGCGAATACAAATGCTACATTGCAAAGAGGCCAATTAGACAATTATCCTAATACATGAAATGAATAAACTAAAGAACGGCTAAACGCAACTACAATGAATGTTCTTTGGCTTACGGCGAGTTTCCTTGCTTTTCCCTCGTCACACATGTGTGCAAATAAATAGGACAAGCGGAGCTGGATAGCTTGGAAATAACAACGCACTTTACCTAACGGAGCTGGCCGTTCTAACTTTTAAGCGCTTGAATGGCAATGAAACTTTCATAGAAGAAAATATCACTTTTTCTCACTACAAAAATATTATCAAATCTTACAGACCGCGAACTCCTCCCACCTGCATCATGCATGGTAATACTGAAAAGAAGTACTGCATGCCTTAGAAGAAGGGACCGTAGTTTTCAGACTGTCCACCGGACCCGGCCTGGATAGGGCCAATACATCTGCCAGTACGGTCTGGTTTCGCCAGAAGCTGAGCAAAAAACACCTGAGGAGATAAAAGAAAAAACCAAGCAGAGCAAAACATAGCATAAAAAGGACATCTAAAGTTATGTAGAGGAAGACACAATGAAAATGAGTCTTGATTCGCGATAAAAGTAAAAGCAAACTACACGCAAGAGGCTAACCTATATGGCGAATATAAGGCAACCATGGCGTAAAATAACAATAACAATAAAGGCAACAGTAAATGCAAAACCCCAAGGAAATAATAAAATCCAATAAAAGGCAAGGGATCAACCTTCCTACTGCCGTCACGGTAAAGAAAAAAGGAAGGCACTGCAACATTCTGGTTGTAGGAAAACCAGATGACCTAAGAACTAACAAGCTAACAATGAAAGGCTTCTGAGGCGAGGCATACAGCCTAAAGTGCCCTCCAAGTGGAACTAACTGCACTGTAGACTAAGCCACCCAAAACACTACCCATAAAGGGAGAGGATATTTTATCTCCGAAAGTCTAAACAGAAATGGCATACTGCAGGGTAGCGAAACCGGGAATGATATTCCCAAGAAACAGCAATGTAGATCACCAAGAAAATAAATATTGTAACTACGTAGGTCTGTGCAGGCTCCCACTGAGACTTGTCTAGGTAAGGAACAAAGCCAGACTTCAATAAGCCAGAGTGCACAAATAAACTGTTAATTTCGACGGAAAGATGGTCAGCTTCCCCACTTAACCCATTATCGAGGGAAATAGCTATAGGGCCTAAGAATAGGTAAAACACTATAATAAAATAAACATGAAAGGGGGCTGAAGACCGTCCAAATGGAAGGACGCAAAAAAGAAATAATCTGAAAAAACCATACCCAAAAAGCTAGGCGGACGAAAGAAAATTGCGATGCGCGGGAAAAATATCGATGAGACAATATCCTGATTACAAATCAAATAAGAATAAATGGAAACCTTTGTTTAAGATCTGAACGACGACGTTCAAGTCGTCACATCAAGTTACAAAAAAGGGAGAAATCACGTGCCTAAGATCCAAAATAAACCTTTGTAGCCGGAGCTACGCGTGAATGTAGATGCAACATAACACATTGTTTTCTCTGTGTTAGTTAATAATTAGCATATTGCACATGTAAGAAAATTATTATGCGAGTAGCGACTCGACACATGCAGTACACATCTGTCGAGCGGAATATAAGTTCATAATTTAAGCTTTACAGTTGATAATATCATGCACGCAAAAAATCTCTACAGTAAGGATTGCATGGAGGAGTTCGTTAACGGCTTTACAACAAAGCACCGAAGCATTGTTAGCCTTGCCAGAAGGCGTTGAAGTTCGAGGAAGACTGAGACTCTTGTAACCTTGACTGGTGACATTAAAAATGAATTGTAAAGATTCTCAAGAACGCCAGGAATCAATCCACAATTAAATAAAAGCCCTCTTCGCACGGTAGGCTAGAGAAAAAATCGGAAACACAATGTGAGTAATAGAGCGTATAAGAAACATTCAAGCAAAACAATTTCAAAGCAAAACGATGAAAAGCAAAATTCAAATTTCTATCATCAACTATCGCTTCGATATTAAAATCGAAATGGACTACACCTGGTTTGTCCTTCTCTTGAACTCTTTTAGGAGCTAGCGAAGGCAGACGGTTTGGTCATCGTTGAACAGGTAGCACGCTAATGCCCGGGCTTCTTAGAGTATTTCTTTTCGTCCAGATCGGCTTCAATATTGACGAGCTGAGACTTTTGGGCGGCAGACTTGGCGCCGACGATTAGTTCCGCTAGTTTTAGATTGAGCTTGAACTGGACTTCATAAGCTTTACGATAAAACTTGAGTGGCTCGCTGAATGAAAGCTTCTTTAACTCCTCCATTTGTATATCCGCGGCTTCCTCGTGGCCAGGTTAATTTAGCCAACGCTATCCTGCAGGAGATGCTTGGAAAGAATTTATCAACTGCGGGTTGTTGGCGCTGATAAGAGCCGAAACTTCGTCGTAGGCAATAGACATAGCGAACACAACGGCACAAGCGAGAGAAAACCGAGTGAACAAAATTAACGGAGCACTGAACAGGGTTGGTTCAGAGACCTAGATGACTATCACGTGTAAAACTCCCTTTATATACCCCTGGCTAACCCCCATAATGCACCGGCCTGGAGCCCAGGCCGTGTTGTATCCCGTGCCGGCAAAATAGTTGTTTCAGCCTTCTTCGCAAGCTCATTCGTCAGAAACATCATTTTTCAACTCAAATTAAAACTATAGCACGATTTCTGTCACGCCGTACCACCGTTGAGACTGTCAAAATTATCAATTAATAATTAATTTCTGCATAATTTTAAATGCGCGCCAAAACACATTACCGTTAAAACACTTCGAATAATAACGAATTTTTCTTTGAACCACTGGGTCATTTCTCAGGAAATATTAAGCTTATACTTTAAATGTATTGAATTTTTAAAAGCAGAATTCTCTTACTTACTCTTGAAGCGACGGTAACTGCAATTTCCCCAGCGGAGTTCGAGAACGACGAAGCGGTCCTCCGACCAGCGCGGACTTTGGTATTTTCCTGGTGATCCTGTAGACAGCGCTCTACCCGTTGGAGTACTTCAGGTTGTGTCTTGGTGCTGCCTTCATTTTCTTCCTGTAGCTGTCCGATCTTTGCTGCGAGGGTGCTACTGCTCTCGACTTAGCTTAATCTCTCCCAACAACAGTAAGCTTAGCTGATTTAGTAAGCTTATACAGTCGTCCGAACGAACTTGGCTCTAATATGTTTATGTCGCTGATCTTGCTCCACCGAAATACTTCACCCGTGAAAACTATACAATATTAAACGCTTGACGTCGGACAGAATCGAACTGTATGACCGGACAAAATAGAACCGAACAAAATTGTCTCACAAGACACGAACGGTAAAATAGCGCGCCATTTTCGTACACACAATAGACCCGAGGCCCCCAACTGCCGCTGATCGTTGTTACCAAGGCTCAAGATTCTCAAAATAGCATTTCGCGTGTGTTTTGAGCCTGGATTTTTAAGCGATGACGGGTAGCTGATGACGTCATCGCTTTATGCAGGGAGCCGACCGGCAGGATCTTTTTGTCTTTTTGTCCATTTGTCCTTTTGTCTTTTTGTCTTTTTGTCGTTTTCGCGCGATCGAACAGAAATCAAGTTTAACTTAACAAGAAATCGCCGCGCAGAACTGAAAAGCAAAATACTCCCGTGCAGTCAGAATGGAACACCACAATGTATAAACGAAAGAGACTAAATTTTATGTGATGGCATCTATTAGATTTAGTAGACAGAAATTTCAAATTCTTATAAAATACAGGGCCACTGTGAGCAAGAGACCGTTTGACCTTTCTCGCAGCTGAAAAGCTAGCTCCCGCGTATCGTGTGTCATCTATCGGAAGTCACACACCACAATATAACGCAATCTACTGTTGTTCAATTGAGCAAATCTACGAAGAAAATGTATTATTATCGCTTTATGCAGGCAGCCGACCGGCAGGATATTTTTGTCCTTTTGTCTTTTTGTCCTTTTCGCGCAATCGAACAGAAAACAAGTTCAACTAAACAACAAATCGCCGCGTAGAACTCAAAAGCAAAATACTCCCGTGCAGTCAGAATGGAACACCACAATGTATAAACGAAAGAGACTAAATTTTATATGATGGCATCTATAAGATTCAGTAGACAGAAATTTCTAATTCTATAAAATACAGGGCCGCTGCTGTGAGCAAGAGACCGTTTGACACACTACAATATAACGCAATCTACTGTTGTTCCGGAGCAAATCTACGAAGAAAATGCATTATTAACTTTGCATCCTTGGCCTGTGCATTCATAACTACTGTATTTATTTGAATTCCATCAGATCCTAACTATGCTATTTAGACAATCACCAACATTGCTTCTTAGGTTTAAAAAATGTACACTACAATTTGATAACAGTCTTTATCACGCACAAGGTGTCGGCTACTTTTATTTACGTTGAGTTTTTGACAAATTCAAAATTATGTTAGACCCTTTGTGAAACGTCATCGCTTCTGCATGCACTGCATGCCGTTTATTAATAAAGCGAACCGATCGGTTGATAATTTCTTCCATTAATTTGAAATTAAAGTCGGCTTTTGCCTATATGCTTCTACAAAGCTCAGAAAGACCGTTTACTGACTAATGCATGATGAGTTTCCGCCATTACATATATAATGGCTGTGTTTTGCGTTTTTTGGTAAGATTACTTTTGGCATGACGTATTAAACTTCATTAAAGGTTAATTTTAGTCAGTCAGTCAGTTGCAGCTTATGAGACTTTTAATTCGCAATTTAAGCCGACTAAAGATCATGACTCACGTTCAGTAACTTTAATATTCTCGATTAAAGTTTACAAAAGAAAAATTACAGCTATAATGTTTCTTTACGCTAAAATTAAAGGTACCAAAGTTTAAGTGATCATTAATGGTGAAATTAAAGATTGCTGAAAGGAGACTTAAAGACCTGTGTTCTTAAAGATTAACTAAAGGTCAATTAAACGTATATTAAAGGTCAAATGTACCTTGCACAACTTTAATCTAGCAACTAAAGACAACAAAAGATCAGGCGATGCTTTTATTTAACTTTAATTTTGTCCAAAAGGCACCAAAAGTTGAGCATTCGTCCTGTGTAGGTTACGTAATATCTTTTTGTTTATTTAGTCTAACTGTACAGCGTAGTATTTTTCTGTTTCTTGACAACTCTTTGCTTTCAATATTATTTACTTGAACTTTGTGAATTTGATACCAATTTTATTCGGCTATTCGATTCGTTAGTAACAAGTTCGTACGACCTTTTCGGTTGTTTTGAGGACATATGGACAGTGGTTGTTGGTATAGATTGTTGGACGTGTTTTTATTGACGAACCAATCAAGTGTTTTGAACAATCGGACAATCGTAAAAACCAAAACAAATGCATTTTATTGGTAAAAATCAAGAAAATATAGAAAAAAATTGAATGATTTAGAATTTTAAGGGAACAAACCTCGATCCTGAACAGATACAATCCTGTTAAAAACACAACCGACGAAACCCTCGGTACAGTCAAATTAAACACCGGTCAACACAAAAAGCTTCAAGCAAACTGCAAACCGAACGCCGCTGGAGTCACACATAAGGTTGTGATTCTTATGAAGTAAAGCGTGACAGATATACAATACAACGAAAAACAGCTTCCATGTTGTACCTATTTTTTTTAATCCTAACCCTTTTTTGGGAGAATAGAGCCATGTATATTAAACGTATTTGAAACATAACTTGAAAATGGAAAATACAAAAAAGTTGTCCGAAGATGTCAATTGCTTCAGTTTCAATTGGTTTTTCGAGTTTGAGGTTCCAGTTTTTCAGTCCACAGGAGCCAAAATATAATTGGTTCGAGTTTGCGGGGGGTTTCGTGTAATTAGAGGTATAATATATTTTCAACTCTGTTCTACGTGTTTGCGAAAGTGAGTAAAACTGTGGCTCATCAAAGGCACCCAACGACTGTTCTTTCCCAAATGCTTTAAAACGCTGTTTAAGGCTTTCTCGAGTGCTTTTGCATTTTGGCAAAGAGAAATAGAGACGGTATAACAACGATCAAATCACAATTCATTTAGAGAAAGAAAGAAAAAAAGAGTTATCTGTATTATTGTGGCTGTATTTGAGTAAGAACTGAACAGTCTCGAAAGTCCTGTCCTTGATTGAAGCACTTGCTATTTGAACAGACCATTATTTTCTTTGGACATTAATTATCGATTTACGGTCCCCTGAGGGCATAAGCGTGCACAAAAATGTCAAATTAAAAATTTGGTAAACTGCACGACTCTTTGTTAAGCTCAGCATGAAAGAACTATTAAGCAAGTTCTTACCACCGAAGTAATGTTTTCACTATCTTTGTAATATGCGTCGTACGCTTTAACTACAACACGAACACAATATTGACCGCGCTCCCAATGTGTGGCTTCAATAGCTCAGTTGGTGAGCATCGCACTGGTATCGCGGGGGTCACGGGTTCGATCCCCTTGAAGGCAAATTTTTTTATGGTTTCTTTCTCTGCAATTTCTTTTGCAATTCACTGCGAGGAACATATCCTCACGTTAAAATGAGCAAACTTGCCACGGAATCATGTTTATGTTTATTTAAAATTGTTTGTTTCCTCTGTTTCAGTGGCATGCCTGTAAACTAGCTATCTCGTTGAGATATGAAGCTAAGTGCATGACCACTATAAACATACTTATTTCTTATTTCTTATGCAGTGTTTATGAAAGAGTGAACGTTTTATGAAGACGATAAACAATGCCGGTGCAAATTGAATCTTTTAGGGCCATTTAGAATTTGTAACTTACAAATTCTAAATGGCCCTAAAAGATTCAATTTGCACATTGGCCAACTTAAGTTGAATTAGAACCTTTTAAAAGCTGGTATCACATGCATGCTTTTACTTTCCAAAGCTGGCATCAAATCGAAATCTTACAGACTCTCAGTCGTAAAAGCCTTGACTTAACGCTCGCCAACGAAACCCTCACTTAAGTCATGCAAAATTGGATTGATTGAACAAAGATAAAGTGTAACATACCTTTTACAAGGTAAAGCGAGACGCACAGGACGAGAAAGGACTTCATCTCTCTCGTAACTCTAACGAGTAAAATCGTGTTACAAATACAAGCCTTGGTGCCGTCACATTTACTGTCTCTAAACGTAAAATCATGCAAACATTCCAAGTAAACTGTTTAGTAAACTGCACGACACTTAGTTAAAAAAGCATTAAAGCTCAGCTGGTGTCATGTGTAATAGTCCATGAAAAAACATCAAGTTCATTTTAATAGAACGACAGGGTTATGTTTTCAATATCGTTGTATGCGGAGACTCATTCACAAAAACAGTACCCTCAACAAATACGCAGTACACTTACAAGTCTCATCATCAAGAAAAATAAATAGACTTTTAAATTTCCACGAATTAAAGCAATGTTTATGAAAAAGCCAACGGATCACGAAGTATAAAAACAATGTGAAAATTGAATCTCTCAGAATCTATCATGCATAAACCCCGTGCAAAAGTGACCGCAAATTATGAACTGGAAGCAACTTCGGTAACAACACTCTGTAACCTAAATTAGTACCATATAAGTATTAGGCAAATATGCGCTGTTTTTGAATAACAATTTTGATCGTTTTCAACATTTTAGACGCTTCATTAACTCATACGTAATATAACAGTTGTTGTCCAAACTTATTTGTTATTGTTGTTCAGCATACATATATAAGTTTTTTGCGAAATTAACCAAATGGATTCATGAAAACAGACTTTCCAAAGTTGGCATCCTGTCTTATTCTTACACAGTCAACTTGAAATAAAAAATTGATTCAATGTTTCGACCAAGTCAAGATTGCAAAAAGAAACGCTTAACGTAGCCATGCACAATTGGATTGATTAAACAAAGCTAAAAGTATAACATACCTTCGACAAGGTAAAGCGAGACGCACAAGATAAGAAAGGCTTTCATATCACTTTTAACCCTAATGGGAAAGATCGTATTAAAAAACAACGCTCGATGCCGTCAACTCAAACAGCTGCGACCAAACAGAACGCCGTTGGAGTCGCACATAATGTTGTGATTCTTATGAAATAAAGCGTGGAAAATATTCATAAGAAAGCGGGGAATGTTTTCTAGTTTGCCGGAGTGAATCACTGAAGTCAGTTAATGCTTTAAGATCTCCACCTATTGAACATACTAAAACCCTGTAAAAGGTTTCGTTACAAAAAACCTTTAAAAGTTTAATCCACTATTCGGTTTTCACATATTGACTGAGAGCAATACTTTGACCTGTATATCGGTTTGCATTTCTTTTAGCTTTTTCGTAAGCGTTCCCTTAATCGTGGGCATTGCCTGTTGGTCAGATATTTAGTTAACTGCACGACACTTAGTAAGAAATACATTCAAGCTCAGCTGTTTTCATGTCTAATAGTCCATGAAAAAAAAAACATTAAGTTCTTTCTATAGTTCACAGGGTTATGTTTTTACTGTCGTTGCAAGCGGAGGCTGATACAAAAAAGTACTATCAACAAACACATAGAGCACTTAGAAACCTCATCATCAAAAAAAGATGAATAAACCTGCTGAAAAAATGTCTATTGTACTCATTAGTTAAACTTTCATTGTGTTATGCTTAAGAACATTTTTAGGTTACGTAATATCTTTCTGTTTCTTCTTTCTAACTATACAGCGTAGTTTCTTCTCCTTCTTGACTCTTCTTTGCTTTCAATATTATTTAACTTTGTGAATTAGATATTAGTTTTATTCGGCTATTCGATTCGTTAGTAAAAAGTTCGTGCGACCTTTTTGGTTGTTTTTGAAAACATATAAACAATCGTTGTTTGTGTAGGTTTTTGGACATGTTCCCATTTGACGAAATCGAATAAACGGACAATCGTTTAAAAAAAACAAATTCATTTTATCGGTAAACATCACGAAACATATGGAACAAAATTGAATGTTTCAGAATATTAAGGGAACAGACCTCGCCCCATGACTTGGCTGGCGTTCGTTAAATTCTTATCTGTGTTAACTATATTTTATACTGTTAGTTTCGAATGTATTAATGTTCATTTATTATCTATATTCGCACTTGAAAATGGCATCGGAGAGGTCGAAATGTCAAGACTTTGCGCGACTAATTTTCATCACAAGTTCTATTTCGAAGAAATTACTAATAACGATTATTTTTGGGACCTTAATTACCGCCACATATACAATGTAATAAAAAAGGCATTGAATATTAGAACAACAAATGCTCTACGAGTCACAAAATTTTAAAACACTCTCAACAAGTTAGATGCTATTCAAGGATCAAATTTGTGCGTTTTTCTATACACCTCACGAAAAAAAAGGATGACCCAATATAAAAGCGACTTTCTAGAGCTAAAATTGTATGTAAACATAATTTCACTCAAGTTTAAATAAAGCCAAGAATTCATCTATTGCTTCCAACACGACGAGAATGCATAACCAATCACTAAAGCTAAAGATTGGATTGACTCAGTGAACAAACTTAGAAGGAAAACCTACCTTCGACAAGGCAAAGTGAGACACACAAGGCAATAAAGGCCTTCATTTCCCTCTGTTAACCTTAACAGATCGTGCTAAGAACACAACGTTAGAATGCTGCTGCCAAATTCATCGCCGACCGACTCAACTAAACCGCGCGCTGTTGGAGTCGCGCTCAAGCCGAGTTATTCTTGTGGGACAAAGGGAGACGAAAATTCAACTTATATTAAGTCCCTAAAAAACATGAGTGCTCCTTAACTTTTTCAAAATTTATCGTGCTTTTGAAACCGCTCCAAATATATATATATATTTTTTATCGTTTTATCTTTGTAAACCATTGCATTTTAACATGCTAATCATTATTCAATAATAACATGTGTGTCACCATGCTCGTTTTTGAGTTACATGAATAAGCAGAGTGAAAAGTTCAGAAAAAAAGATACTGTATTCCTTCTGTTGGTATGTTAAATTATAGGTTACCATTTTCTAAAGGCTGCCGGGGGTATAAAAGGGTTAAACATGTTAGTTATAAAAGATAAACGGTTTTGAGCTCGGGACAGAGCCTTCCCGTAAAAAAAAATATTTCATACGTAACCCTATCTGCCCCCATGAAAAGTCCATGAAAGTGGCTAACCTTGTTCCATATTTTATTTTCTGGGTGTATGACGTCTTTTGAGAGCGATTCGAGCGATCACAATTGCATTGTTTTCCTCCATTTTACATCATAGGAGAGGAAAACAATGGAATTAAACTCGGTAGAATCGCTTTAAAAAGGCCCCAAAACGCAACAAAAAACAGACAAACGACGCTCAGAAGAAGAAAAGAAGTCCGTATTTTTTATTGGATTTCTTTTCCATATTTCGAACTGAAATGTACGGTCGTTACACTTATATTAAGGTTGTTACGCAATGCCATCATATAATGTCTGAACAGCATCGTGGAGTTAAGGGTTTCAGAGTCTCACCCCCCACCCAGAAATATATAGGGTACCCCCTGGTCAACTCGCCAGTAAGATAGGCTGCTGGTACGCGAGTAACACCTTCAGCCTAACCTGCGATCAGACGTTCTTATTTTATTTTCTGAGAGGGAGAGGAGAAAAAGAACGCCAGATACATTTATCTAACCGGCCGAAATTTAAATAAGCTAAGGTGCGGTCGAACTGTCAAACATACTCTCTTTGTAATTGGCGCAAAAACGGGACTCGGGTTTCCACGAGGCGTGAAAAAAACGTCTGCAGTATTTGTATATGTACAGACCGGTATTTATATAAAACTTCGCCGTGTTGAAATAAAAATGCGTTTGGTCGCTGGGTGAGATGGCGCTTGAGAACATTAATTTTCAAGTTGGAGATGCCCTCTTTTTATTTAAACTCACAAAATAACAAGGAATTCACCAACAAGAGCCGTTCACGACGGATAGCATCGTGTCGTTTTAACATCGGGCACGTGACAGCTGAATGAGAAATAAATCACTGGTTTGCGTGACCGTTACAGCGTGTTGTTGTCACGCACCATCGTTCAGCGCAGTCTGATCCATCTGGCTACCAATCTTCACACAGTTGCTTTGTGGAATCCAAGAAATTTTAAAATTTCGTTCAAAAGACTTCGATATATTAGGGCATTCGCACGGGTTGAAAACACCGAAACAGTATTTTTTCATTGATTATTATTAGTTCCTAAAATTGCCTATACTGGGAGGCTTCGCCCGAAACACAGGGCTCAGAGGAGTCAAATTTGTCAAAATTGCAAAATTTCTACGGTGCAAAACGATCTTCTAAAGTCTTCTAAGCGATCTTGTAAACGCAGGTGATCCAGCACAGTCATGGCATATCTGTTAGCAGCGTGTCTGGTGATATCTAATATTCTGACAATGGTCGCCTGGCGGACGTTGCTTGAGGAGTACAATCTGTAAACATATATCGTATGTGGGACGATTAAATGCAGAGGGCCACACAACGTTAGGAAGACTATGGCACAATTCTTTGTCGGATCTCACGTAGCTTGGAAATGCATGTATTAGAACTCACTCGAGGTGTATAAAACAGTAATTTTAAATGCACGGCTAGTGCGACGTCACTTTGTATTGGACAATTTATTTGGCCGATATTTCAACTAGTCTACTAGTCTTCTACAGGGCCAGAGCTGTAGAAGACTAGTTGACTAGTCGAAATAGCGGCCCAAATAAATTGTCCAATATAACGTGTCGTCGTACTAGCCGTGCACATATCGTATGACAATCCATCGCATGAACGCAATGAATCACGTTCGCTTACAACATCGCTAAGAAGATTTCTTTGCACGGTAGACATTTTGAAGTGCGGACAAATTTGTCTCATCTGAGCCCTGTGCCCGAAAAAGGGTACCTTTTTCATGCTTAAGGTATATGAAGCATGAAAGGGTAGAGATATCGGTCATAGGCCCAGGGCCTTCAATTAAAATATTTCGAACAGATACACCTTATGGCTGTATCATTTCAATTATTAAAAGCTACATAAAAATGGCATCAAGACTTCCTGTTTTGGGCATACGTCATGAAAGGGGTACCTTTTTTCAGTAAAAGGTATATCAAAGGGTTGCCTTCCTGTCAAAATGGTATATAAAGGAGAAGAGTTTGGACCTTGGGGCGGAGCCTCCCGTACAAACCTTTTTTGAGTACCCCCCCCCCCCCCTTCCCCCGGCGGATTTATCGTCACAAACAGTGTTCAACGTATTGTCTCTGAAGGATTTACCTTCGATTCAACAGAATGGCCAAAAAAATGTCAAAAATAGATTTCCATGTATCGAGTTGTTATTTTTTCTAACGGCGGGTAATGATATTTTAATAAATAATTTTAGTGCCCCCAATTAGCTTTGCAGCTAGACACTACGACACTTAAATAAAGTAATTCATTCATTCATTATTCATTCATTCATTCATTCATTCATTCATTCATTCATTCATTCATTCATTCATTCATTCATTCATTCGTTCATTCGTTCGTTCGTTCCTTCGCTCGTTCGTTCGTTCGTTCGAAGACCTCCAAAACGAACACCAAAGACCTAAAACTCAATCGATAACGAAGACCTGATCGAGAACTAAGACCTGGTCGAAAACGAAGATCCACTCGAAAATCACAGGGATCAGAGGAATTCTATTGGCACCGATCAATAGTTTTTTTAAACCTCTTACGTCTTTAACCCTTTTGTGCGAGACAATATACATTTATTTAGATTTGTGATGGTCCATTGCTTAAGTATTGCTTCGAATCGATTGTTCCATATGCCATCACCGCCATTATTTTGAAAAGTATTGGCCGCTCACTTTTACTCCGCAATCTTCTAATGGCAGCGTCGGCGGTAGCAAAACACAGCGGTTCAGTGTTTGAATCAGTTTTAAAGCAATGGACCTTCATAAATGAATTAATATTGGCTCCCAGATGTGGTTTTTACTGAGAAAACATACGCAAGAGTGCTATAGAGGAAAGGTTTTTTTCTTTTTTTCTTTTATTGATTAGCTATACTTCTAAAAGAATTTCTCTGCTCCCTGGGGATTTCGGCGAGTGGGTCTTCGTTTTTGATCATGTCTTCGTTTTCGATAGGTAGTCTTCGTTTTCGATCACGTCTTCGTTTTCGATCGCGTCTTCATTTTTGATTGGGTCTTCGTTTTCGATCGCGTCTTCGTTTTCGATTGGGTCTTCGTTTTTGATCGGGTCTTCGTTTTCGACACTACCCCCTTGAAAAATATAACAAAACACAGGAGCCTAGCCTGCGAATACAGTCGCCTCTCATCGTTCCTACTACTACGTGCGGAACGTAGTAGCCTGCGAAGAGGCTCCCGAGAGGAGCAGGCCGAAAAAAGCGAAGCGAACGAATAGAAAAGCGAGCAAACGCGGCGAACGAAGCTAGCCGAGCGGGACCTGTTCGCAGGAACGTTGAGAGGCGGATGTTTTTGCAGGCTATATAAACAGGAACCAAACTGAATGGAAAAGTTTGCATGTGCCTCGCAGTGACGTTAAGGTTACAGAACAGGTTTGCGGGTGCGTTCCGCAAAATTATTCTCACGGGCGCGTTATTTTAATAAAAATATCTACGCCTGTATATCATTTTAAAGCTTATTGAACCAAGAATGACATGCAAACAATTTTAACTCGAGAAATCAAATATTGATGGCGCTTTGATCTGTTAAGTGCAAATAAAGCGATGTTTATAACGCGCAAACTCGTCGGATTTTGACCATAAGATAAAAATAATAACTCAATGACACTCAGCAGATGTTTGTCTTCCAAAGTGTGTCGGGGATTCAAAATAAGTTATTTTTAATATATAGATTTAGGCACGCCTAAAAGCGGAGCTCCCCATTTATTTAATTTTCACTGGAGCTTACAATGTTTTCATTCTAGTGAATAAGCGGCCAAAGTACTAATGTTTATGGCGGTTTATAGGTGCAAGACAAATTTAAATAGCTCACGGTTAAACTGAATGTCAGCAGTACGACAAAACTAATAATCTTAAAACGGGGCAAAATCATTACTCATGGCACGAAAAATTACTTTAGAGTACAGTAAATTATCTGCTTTCTAGCAATAGAAAACAGTTTTGCGATCCTGTTATAGTTTCGCAGCAGTTTAGTAGACTCCACAATATCTATTACATTGATATAGGATATATTCAACGTCCATTACATAGTCTGTCGGATTAGCTCAATCGGTAAGGTGCCAGTCTGCGGCTCGGGAGGTCGCGAGTTCAAATCCCAGGGGGTCATTTTTTTTTTTTTTTTTTTTTTACCCCGTAGCAATAAAATGGTTTGTTTATTATATCAACCCGATTAAGCTTTCGAATGCTCCTTCCTGTACGATGCTTTACAGATAGACACGAAAGTCATCGATCGATTATGGCTCTCAATGTCCACTTTTTTGGTGGTCGATTACTTTCTACACGTAATTTTCAGCCACATTTTGTTTCATTGCTTCTTGTTTTTCTTTTCAAACCCCTTTAAATTTTAAAGGCCGCCTTGATACGGCCGTCTTGCTTCACTCTTTTTACCATCAAGCTATGGCCGCCATGTTGCGCGACTCCGTACTGTACGCCGTTCGTACGCGCCCGCGAACCATGCCGCTATCCATGTTGACCATGAAAACTCATTTTGATAGTGTTCCTTCAGTTCATGGTTATGGTGCTACGCTTAGGAGCTCCGCTAAAAACTTAAAGTTTGCTTACGCAATATTTTTGGATTGAGGCGGCGTAATGTATCCACTTAAAGTTCACAAAATGCAATGAAAATTTAGTCGAGAAATACGTCTTAGAAAGTTTCGTAAACATAACACGCCCCTTGGGAGTGGTCTTCTAGATTAACACCTCAAGACACCAATCAGGCCCAATCACATGTGTTTGCCGAAACTCGCGGGAAAATGGTGGTGGGTATCATTTCAAGATCAAAGTTTTCTTTGCCGACGGCCGCCAATTCAAACGCAAATCGAAGTCGTGCAGTGAAAATGTATAATTTCTCGGGAGTTTCTGTCTATCGCGATGGATAATAAAGAAAAAGGAAAACTGCCCGAAGCAATACGAGAAAGAAGACTTACAACACAAGGGCAGGGAGCAAAAGCCAGAACAGAAAAAGCAGCGGTATTTCAATTCAAGCGATTGCTCGATCTCGATGGCTGCGAGTATCGCGTCCGTCGATTAGCCTTTGGAATCCAAAGGCTTTAATGTCTTTCTTTTTGTCTCCCTCCGTCACAAACTACAATAAGAACTGCCACAAGCACCGGCAAGCAGACAAGCGAGATCGACAAGCCAGCGAGCAACGCTTTCCTGCGCTAAAATTTCGCAGGGGGTCCAGCGGTGTTGACAGCTCAACGCCTTTTGACAGTCACGTCCATGGTCAACTTTTAATATGCGGGCGAGAAAAAATAATTTAGCCAGTAAGGTCAGTAAGAAGAGAGCAAAAGCCCATTCAACGTAGCTTTGTGATCTTTGAAGTACTATATTTCGGCTGATCAAATCAGTCTTCTTCAGGTAGAAAGGAGAAAATTTAGATTGTTTCACATTATTTAGTTACAATTTTTGCGCAATAACGAATACAGCTATTTCAATAAACGTTGTCGGGTCAAAGCTAAAGCTAAAAGGCAATGCCGTATGGTGTTCTGGGTATTCACTACAAATTTACATATAAGTTTCATTCATTAAATGCACAAATTTGTATTTCGCACGTGGAGAATTCAAGAGTTTGTTTTTCTTATTAGGAGGCCTTTCTGTAGCTTTACTTTCACTGTCGCTTAGCTCTGACTTTGAAAAACTATTCTAAAATTCGGTGTGACTAAAAGCACCTTGTTTCACATGTCTGAGTAAATAGAAAACGTGCAATTTCGCGTTTGTCATGTCACGATATATTTTTGTATTCAGCACGCGCAGTTGCCCTCTTCTTCTACCCATACTGCCTTTCAGTCTTGTCTTTTAGCTTTAATCCGGACAACGTTAACTGAAATAGCTGTATACGCAAGAATAACGTAAACATTCTGGGTATATTTAAGCTTGCACCACATTTCTTAACTCCTATCGGGTTAAAGCAGGCATGTAGAAATACATTTCGAAGTGTTCGCAGCTCATTTGCTGTAGAAGGGAAGCAAGTGCTATCGAGCGCGCTTTTGTCGTTCTTCCTATAACCTTAGCTCGGATTGAAACGTCCGATGTACTCCGCCAACTGTAACACGAAGATGACGCGACTTTTCCGCGCTCTGTATTCACTTCTTCAGGTCTATATTATGTGTCTCTAAAACGTACGCTGCGCTTAACCCAATTCCTCTACGGGATGACTTCCGCCCACTTTCATGACGGATTGAAATTGATTGGCATTACCTCTTAACCTATTCAGACCGCTTTTTTGGACCTTCTCAGACTGGGGGGGGGGAGGGCTTCGGAAGCCCCCCATGTATCTTCCAGAATATTTAAGCAATCATTATGAAACTTATAGGATGTATTGTACGTCCGAAACTGTTTTTTTTTTTGGTATACGTCACGTGGGATGGTGACGTCACATAACGTGACAATTACATCATGATGTCAAAACAGCCGCCATCTTGGATCCGCCATCTTGGATTTCAAAATTTTCCCAAAATGTCAGAAAACCACCCAAAATCACTGCAAAGTAACCAAAATGAATAAAAATGTGCTTTAAACCCGTAAAATGTAGAAATAATTTTATTAACAGAAACACGCAAAATTACAAATTTGGGAAAACATGCCTGTCAAAATGCCGTTGCCATGGTGATGTCAAGTTCCTGACACATCATCCAACCCTACCAAATTGTTGCCAGAAAAATTTTAGGAAAACTCAGAAAGTTTGGCAGCGTTTGGTTAAACCTTAAAAAAGGTATAGAAGTTCAAAGTCAGCGCGGGCCTCAAAAGCCCCCCCCCCCCCCCTTGGTCTGAATAGGGTTAACACTCCTCAAGGATTAAAGGTTTACGAGGTTAAAATTTCTCTAAAAAAGTTACTTATTCTTTGTGGCGTTTGACGTCAAGTCGACGTCAAATCTGGCAAACAGCAATTATAAATATGAAACCTCACTAAAAAGATAAAAAGTTGAAAGGAACATTCACGCGAAGCAATGATAATAATGATAATGACAATAATACTACTAATGATGATGATGATGATGATGACGATGACGATGATGATGATGATGATGATGATGATGATGATTAATTTACTAGCCAATGATTCGCCGAATTGGCGTTTTAAAGTTTCTAAAACGTTTCTGTCACTAGTTCCAGTAACTTTTCGGAGGCCATTATTTTGCTCTCACCAAACCAACCATCCTTTAAAAAGAAATCTCTTCGCGTTTGTGACGTAAATATTTTTTTTCATACGTTGTATGCTACCCAAAGCTTCACGTTAAAGATTAACAAAAGGTTCTACGCCCCTTATTTTCGTGGAAATAAACGTTAGCCTCTACTCTTCTGCATAATCTATTTATATTCTGCCGCTTACCTACGATTTATCATCATTTAACACGTTTATCGTCTGTATACTTTTATTTTTCACTTTGTAATTTTTCTTTTATTTTTTCTTGTAATAGATATGTATGATCTGTTTCTTGTACGTGTCACTGACCAACACGATAGCTTATGCCTTTTTAGTCACTAAGCACATTTTATTTTGGCTTTTTGTTGTTATATTTTCTATCTTTTAATTAATGTTCTTTCTATAAATAGTGTAATAGTGTATGTTTTCTGTAAATAGTGTAAAATAATAAAAAAAAAAATCTGAAAAATCTAAACCTGTGATATTTGTTCCATCGATGTTAGCTCGCTTGATGGTTCGTCTCCAATATTCACTCCAAAAGATATAGCCCAGGCTGAAGTGGATGTCTATAGCGAGGGCCTTTCGTAAATTCGAGATGATTGGATAACTTGTAGCGTTGTTGTAATCTAAAGCTGCTATATCTTTTCGGGTTGAGACCAAGAGACATGGAGAGTTACACGGGACGTCCAAAGCTGAACAGATAGAAGAAAATAAAAATGAAGCAATTAGTATGGAGAACGATCTGTAGTTTTGTCGAAGACATTTTGATCCAAGGTGACGATTGATACATTTTATAATCCATTCGATACATTTAAAAATTATTAAAATTACATAAGTACATAAAATGTTCGGTTCGGCTCAGCCGTTTGTCCCACCTGGCTTGGACGGGAATTTTGAATATGAGCTACTTTGGAACAGCTTTTGTTCTCAGACGCCAAACGTTTCCGTGCTGATCCCAATGGTCAAGCATTTGAACTCAGAAAGCGCAGCATGCGTCGTGGAGAGTGTTTACCATATCAAACGAATAATAATAATTTCGGCCGTAGTCTAACGGCTAATAAAAATTCGAAGTCCGAATCAGGCGTACTTTTTTTTCATTTGGGTCGGTCCATGCCAGTTCGGCTCACAAAAAGTTCGGTTTCTGAACCGGGCCTTCAGCTCCGTAGCCAGACTTCGACGACCAAAAGACACAATAGCAAAATTTAATTGCGACGGCGTCAGCCGCTAGGGGGCAGAATTCGAAGGCCCGAAAAGCCCATTTTTTAAGGCAATATCAGAAAAAGAAACACTTCTTGAATATTTTCTAGCTTACAAGTCATACATTGCCTCTAACAAGAACATGAGAAAAAAGTATATTCAAGATTTTGACCGAGGCAAGTAGTTCGGCTCGATCGCCTGTTAGTTCATGTTACTTGCTATGAGCCTGGCCTCCACATAGCAATTCAAAAATGTATTGACTAAGCAATGGTTTACAAAGTATAACATACCTTCGACGAAGCAAAGCGAGACGCAGAATACAAGAAAGGATTTCATGGCTACTGGCTTAACCCTAAAAACACAATTTCCAGTGCTGGCAAACCGGCCGCACCATGCGCTGAAAGTTCTTGTGTAGCAAAGCGAGACAATAGCGATTACTAAAGGGGATAAATGGTAATTACCAAACGGGGAGCATTCCTTTTGCACCCCGCGCGAGCTTAGCTGCCAAGCTGTTATCGTATTACTGTAGATTGTTCAACTCGCCAGTAAGCCCAGTAAGGCCGGGGTCGCACTAGGCGAGACTTTGTTTGTTTATTAAACATCAATTCTTGGGAAACGAAAATTGCGGCTGTGTTTTTTTTTTAAATCTTCCAATATTTTAAAAGGGTCGCATCTAGCCTGCAAAATAAAGCCCACTGACAGATGACAAGACAAATCAGGTAGGGGGGGGGGGGGGGGACATGGGGGTTTGCGGTGTTGCTCACTTTTTTATGCGGTGTTGCGGTGAATAAAATAAAATCTTGCGGTGTTGCGGTGATCTTAAACTCTACGGTGTGCGATGTTTGTTTTTTTTAATATACGGTGTTCGGTGAAACGACTGAATTATTAGCGGTGTTACGGTTTCTTGTCTTACACTTGCAGAACTACATTTGTCTCTGTTATCTTCGTTAATCCGTCCTTATATGTTAAATTTATAACAAAATACAGTCAAATATTGTCTATTAATCTTTAACCCAATTCTAATATGTTTTTATTGATAAGTAACTTGATTATATTGCGATGACGGTGTTTCATCAAAATTTCTTACGGTGATGCGGTGTTTATGTATTATTTTTGCGGTGTTGCGGTTTTCAGGGCCCCCCCATGTCCCCCTCAAGTAGTAGGGCATTAGTATATGTACTTAGAACACAGTTGCTAAATTGCCTCATTTTACGGAAACCGAGGTGGCTCAGCCGTTTTCATTTTCCTTTTTATTTGCGTTTGCATTTTCATCGGCGTTTTCATTTTCATTTTTGATTTCATTTTTTTCATTTTTTATTTTTATTTGCGTCTGCATTTTTATCAGCCTTTTCATTTTTATTTTTATCTGCGTTTGCATTCTCATCGGCGTTTTCATTTTATTTGTATTTGCGTTTGCATTTTTATCAGCGTTTTCATTTTGGTTTACATTTTTGTTACATATGCTTTTTTATTTCACTTTTAGTAACGTTTATGTTTTAAGTTTCATTTCGTTTCTGTCATCACTTACCATATCAACTTTCGTTTTGATTTTGGGATTTGATTTATAAGAAGTTCTTGAAATGCAACTATCCCTTTTGTGGACGGAAACATTTTAATCATCGCGTGTTGTATTTAAAAAACAGTGATTAAACCTCATTTATTGCCTACATTTTGTGACATTTTAACGTTAAAAAGAATTTAAAGATTTGTCAAGAGTTATCAATCTGTCAAACCCGTAGCCTGCGTAGCAGACATCTGTGTACGTTTTTAAGTGTGTTTAAAAGAGTGCGCGATCGCGAGAATACGCGCGCTGGAAACTACGGCGCCTGCTACGCAGGCTATCAAGTCTGTGTCATTTATGAACACCAGAGAAATAGCACTTTTTTCGCATATTAGCGGAGCTCCTTAGCGGCCCGTAAGGGCCGCAGAGCGGAGCACCATACCCATAAAAAAAAACACATGAAAAAAAAAAAAACACATGAAATAAAATAGGAAACCTCTGCATCCGAGTTTTCATGGTCATCATGGCTAGCGGCATGCCTCGCGGGCGCGTACGGCGGCGTACAAACGTACGTACGGTGTTGCGCACATCCGGGATCTTGAAAGGTCTTGACAACTCGCGCAGTACTGGCGCGAAATAATTTTGCAGTATGAGGAAAAAAAAGTGTGAGGTCTAAACAGCTAGTCTGAAAGTTAGAACTTGAGACAAACACATTTATTTTGGCTCCTTGTTATGCCGATGACTACAAACGAGAGCAGGGTAAACTTAACTTCGAGGAAACAGGGTTTAAGCGATTTGCGACGGGAAAGAGATCGCGAGAGATCCAGAAAACCCGGACAGAAAGCAGGCGAAAAAGTATAGCAAAGCGCCTGTCGAACCTGGTAGCAAAGTAGCGAAGAAAAGCGACTAAAATAGCAAGAGAGGTGCCGAGGAAACAGGCAAAGAAATAGCGGAGAACAAGGGAACGGAGATAAAACGAGCAGACGAGTGTACCTACTGCGGCCAACTGGTGAGTACAAAACTGCAGTGTTTCCGTCATTTAATATCTCTACGTTTTGTCTTAAGCTTACTTTATACGCAAAGTAAGCTTATATTGACGGCACATTTTACTTGCTTTCGCCACTAAGCATTTGCTTGTGACATGAACAATGTTGAAAAATACTATTCCTTAAAATTCAGTTTTACCAGGTTTTACTGATCAAATAGGAGGATTTGATTATGTAAACAAATAATTGTTGGGCCTTCGAGGAACGAATTCACAAAGAATATCACTTCAACACATCTCGAAGAAAATTAAGCTTACGATTTTTAAATGCTTGTGATATGATTATTTTGTTTTACAGTGCTGGAAGAGCAGCTGAGATGAGAATGAAAGTGATGTCAGTTTGCACGAAGCACCTGGAATTTCGTTAACTCCGAGTGAAATAGATCGATTCAGTGTATGCAGTTTATTGATATTCATGATGGAGGTAAAATTACTGTTCATTTAGTCAGAGTAAATAAACTTCAGCTTCATTACTTAGCTCTTTCGTTCCCAAATATATTAAATAATCCACTTGTCATGTAGTTCTGTTCACTATTGAGCGTTCATGTGGATTACATAACAATGTCAACAATTTTGAGATTTTGAGGTCTGTTTTGCTGGTTTCATTCAGAATGTCAACAGTAAATGTTATATTTGTCATAAAAAAATCACAATCTTGTTGTGGAATTTGGAAAATGCACACAACAAAGGTTAATGACTACTGGAAAACTGGAATCTTTGTGAGTAAATTCATGCCATTTTAGACACTGTATGCAGCTGTGCATGCAAACTTATTATTAATTAAATGTGTATCTTTAAAAATCTTAGTATTACTGTTAAGAAAAAAGCTTTTAAGATGTGGCAATGTTTTTCCTATGCATGTACATGTATATATAGGGGTAGAGGGGAGGGGGAGTATTTAAAGGTCAAACCTTTTAAAGAGGGAGTGTAAGGGTTTGCAGTGATGCTTTGAGTTTATTAAAATATCAGGACCTGAACAATCGATGGAATCGATAATCGATGGCAATCGATAACAATCGATGACAATCGATATCAATTAATCGATTGATATTGATAATCGATGAACAATCGATCGCTAAAGTTTTTGTGATTATCGATTGTCATCGATTATCAATTTCATCGATAATCGATGACAATCGATCAATTAACTAACATCGATTTTCATCGATTATCAATATCATCGATTACCAATTCAATCGATCATTTAACTGCCATCGTTTTTTATTTGACTAGTATTTGATAAATATGTTTACTTTAAAACACACGGTCTCTCTTGTGTGTTATATTTTATTAGCAACAACAATGATAACCTTTCCAAAAAATGTCAATACAACGAGAAACTTACTAACTTAACAGTAATAAGGCAATAATTATTTAAAACAAACGTTTTGAGCTTAAGTCTTATTCGCCTCCATCAACGAAGCGTACGCTTTTCGGTCTGGTTTGCTTTCGAACCAACTCCTGGCAAAGTAAATAGAAATCGCAACTTACAGAATTCCTCGCTGTCTAAGTACAATGTAATTTTTCTAAAACTCTGTCTTGTAGTCCATAAACATTTTCTCGCTCGTCCGAAATATTTCAAATCAAACAGTAGCAGAGAGAACTCAAAAATACGTCGTCCGTACGTCGGAACGAAAACGAGACAACAGTGGGAGTCTGGTGATGAGTTTCGCCTGTCACGTCCGCCATTTTTGACTCGGTCACGAATAACGAAGTGTCTTTGGAATTCTAGCGCTAGCAAACAGTAGGAAACTCGAATGAAAAACAGAAACATTAAAGCTTATGATGTAAACTTCATCTCAATGGAAAGGAGCTTTATTATTTTTTTTTACAAAACAACATATGTAAGTATTTACTTCATGCTTCGGATTGATTGTGTGTTTAATGCCAATCGATGGCAATCGATGAAGTTCGCGACCACCAAAGTGTGATTATCGATTGATCATCGATTGGCCGATGCCAATCGATGCCAATCAACAGTAATTAATCGATTGTCATCGATTGATCGATTGATTTTCCGATCATCGATTTTCATCGATTGTTCAGGTCCTGAAATATTTACAGTAGAACCCTGCTAGAACTCTGAAGGGAAACGAAAATGAGTTCGAGTTAGCGGGGTTTTTCGAGTTAGCGGGGTTGATTGAATATTTTATTTGCCAAGTTAATAATTGATAGTTTACTGATTTTTAAGCACTTCAGTATACAGTACTGTGCAAATTGAACTTATCTTGCCAGAAACTCTAAAGCGACCACACATTCTTTTGTTAAGAGTGGAAAATGACTGTCAAATACATGATCTGTTCATTGCTATAATCAATGGGCAACCGTTGCGAGTTGCAAGTTCTGGAATTCGAGTTATCAGCGTAAAAAGTTTGACCCAAATTTTGTTCAAGGGAAACAAAATTTAGTTCGAGTTAGCGGGGTTTTCGAGTTATCCGAGTTCGAATTTAACCGAGTAAAAATGACTGAAAAGTGGGGTCAAATCCAAGGGAAATGGAAGTGAGTTTGAGTTAGCAAGGTTGTTCGAGTTATCCGAGTTCGAGTTACCGGTTTTTTTTTCTGTAGTTGACTTCGCAGTTATCAGTAAAAAAAATAGTCTGTGCTGATACATCTCTGTTAAATATATAAGGTATCCTTTCGCATCCAGTAGTTTTGCTTCACTTTATACAAGCTTGCGTTAAGTGTTTTGTTTTATAAATTATTGATTTTCATACCAATTAATCAATTTTAATTTAATCTGTGGCATTTGACTTTTTTCAGGGTTAACATGAATTTCAGAATTTGCAGAGCCACAGACACAAAAACAGAATGTGGACAAGGACATCAAAAGAAAACAGGAAGGATTAAGATTATCCAGCTTGATGTTTGGGTGTCTTCATGATGCCATTTTCAAGAGACTAGTAAATTACATGTAAATTGAAATCAAGAAAAGCTGCAAATGAGCAAAGTTTATATTTTAAATGTTAACGTATTTACAGTGTACTTCAGAAAACAACTTCTTGATTGACCTGTCTCTTTCACATCTTTTTAGATGTAACAAGGGCATTATGAAGTGATCTTTTTAAGAATAATTTATGCAGCCAAAACAGTAACAGCAGAAATGAATGGGAGTTTAAAATTGCTATTTTCAATGTTTTGGCTGGTAAGAAACTACATGTGACCAAGCTAAAATCTCTTTGGCCGGTTAACATGACCTGTAAGTGTCCAAATATTTTGAGCCCTCGACTACACAGGACTTACATGTAGTTGTCTTATTACTGTATATCATAAGATCTTTGGTTGACCTTGGGGGAGGTAGTGGAGGTAAAAAGCAATGTAATAATTTGAATTTGGATTGGTAATGCTGAAACTGGTGTAATTCTTAAGTATAGAGGTTAAAATCGTGATTGCAAGCAATATGCAATACCAATTTCATTCTTATGTGTTGTATGCTGCGTACAATTTATAAGAACAGCTATAATGTTAAAATTAGTGAAATATTCTAAAGCCAGATTAAATTTGCAGTATCCATTAGGTACCATGAAGCAACCAAATTGTGACTCATTTGCTTACTTTGTGAACTTCATGACGAATGGGCAACATGACTCCACAAAAATGTGTACAATAAAGCATACAAATTTTTAAAAGAGCAGTCAAAGTATTGATGCTTTTTTTCTTGCATAGTTTTATACACAAGCAAACATGATTCTATTTTTTCTGCGTAATCAAAGAACAAAACTGAGTTTGAGACACACAAACAATATTCTATCTTCCCAGAATTTTTTTTTTTTTTTTATTTCTGTAAGTGAAAAAGACATGTAAAAGTAAAAAAGGTGCTATCATCCTTTTTTTTTTGGGGGGGGGGGCGAGGGGGGTGGGATGGGGTTACAGAATGTCCCTTCTTTGCTTCCAGTTAGTTTCACTCCGGTTTGCTTGTAGTTAGGTTCACCCCTGTTTGCTCGCAGTTAGCTTTATTCATCCGGTGTGCTTGGGATTAGCTTTCACTCTAGTTTGCTTGTGGTTAGCTTTCACTCCGGTTTGCTTGGCATTAGCTTATGGCAATATGCTGTAAACCCTTTGCTACATGTATGACCTCTGCCATTTCCATTCAAAATTAAAATATAGGCAAATAGTGAAAATAAAAACAAATGAATGAATGAAAAAAAGAAAATTAACCATATTCTTAATGTAGATGTATATTATTTCCTATATACTCTAAATGTTAAGTGCTTTGCTAATTTACCACCTACCCCATTTACCATCTACCCCAACATGCAGCCCTACTACCCCCTCCTTATCTTCGAAGGTTACATAATTACCCGTTTTGCAGCATAATTTCCCATCCAGACTTCTGGATCATAATGCTGTCGGTGGAATTAAAACGTTTTGATTGATTTTGTTTGTTCTCGGCTTATTTGGTGTTGCTGTATACGGTACTCCCATATAAGGGCTATACGGGTATGTGCTGCTCAACAGGGTGTGCCTTTTGCCTCTCTGACTCTGAAACAGGGTATACAAATCACTCTTTTGACTGTGGAACACTATCAAGTTTAGCTATGAAAATCCGCTCCTCTCATTGGTTTTTCTCCAAGCCACAGACAAAGTCAAGTGAGCGCTTTGTGATGTACGCTAGTGTTTTTATATCTATCTTCATATATTTTTCATTGTGGATATTGTCTGGAACAGGGTACCTATTTTGCACTGTTTGTCTGGAACAGGGTCGCAAATTGAGCCGTTTTTCTCTGGAACAGGTCCAGAGTCTCAGCGACTCAGTGGCACACCCCTCGAGTAAATTTTAGGGAGTACCTCTCCCCCCCCCCCCCCGGGACACGGTAAAAAAAGTAAGTAACAATATTAAAATTTATAAAAAAAAATAAAACGAATATTATATTCTTAGCCTTAAAATTGTACAATGGCTTGAATTCAGGTTTCAATAAAGTGCAAAATAATTAACTGGGGAGCTCCGCTTTTAGGCTTGCCTAAATCTATATATTATCTAAAATACAATTTACCATATTTTGTTCATTTCAAATATAGTTCTATCAAAAACCATTCAATATCTGTTCTTTTGAACAAACATGAGTATTTCGCTCGTTGGCACTTACCGATAGGTACAGCTAGTTTTAAGTATAATTATATCTTGTTATGTTGCAATTACCATTGTTGCCGCTAGTTGTAAACTGGCTGACCATTGCACTATTGAAGCTAGCCTATTCTGGCAGAACTTTAAAAATCTTCATTATTGACATTATTGGCAGACGGAAACTGAATTCTTTAGCGTCTAGATAAACAAGACCGTGTTAGGTTGTCAATCAAAAGTAGCCCTTAGTCTTGGTTTGCTGGCAGGTTTCACAATTCCCTGAGACTACTGAGATAACTATCTGAGCGTATTATCCCCGTATAATCATTACCATATTCGACTTGTAAGCAAGTCTATGGCTATCCGTTAGAGACAGCTGACTGTTCTTTTACTCACTCACCCTGATCTCGCTTAAACTATGTGTCAAACACTCTCCTTTTTTGTCCTCCCCCCCCCCCCCCCCAACTACTTATTCTGTAGCTAGCGACCAGGTGATGTGTTTTTATCCGTTAATATTACACTTACAGGTTTAATTTTGAACACACATAGCGCGAAAGCGAGCGCGGAGCGCGAGAGCTTCGGGTTCTACCACCAAACCGAAAACTCCGGAGAAGCGAACGACTTTTAAAACACGCCTCTATAAAAGCAGGGTCGTAACCAGGTATATTTTTTCATCGCTGATCCCAAATTTTAGCTCTAAATTTTGATTCAGGTCCCCAAAATGTGGCAACATTTGATCCCTGATTCCATTCTGATCCCATCTGATTGGCCGATCCGGATTTCATGACTTGTGACCCGGGATCCCGGGTCCATGATCCCGATCCCGAGGCTGTGATCCCGATCCCAAGGCTGTGATCCCTGATCCCAGATACCTGGTTATGACCCTGATAAAAGGGTAAACTGGTGATGGTCTTGTCTTGTGGTCTTAACTATTTTACTGCCCATAGTTTTTGCCCTACGGAATTTCTGCCTCTTCAGGACCGATGGATCGGCTCTATTTTTTGTGCGCCGTTAAGAACCACAGCTTCTATAGTGAGTCAGCATTTAAGTCTCTCTAAACAACTCTTCATAACTGACATAAGCCTGTTCCAGAGTCTGGGCCAGGGAACGCGCGAAGAAAGCTTAAATTGGTAAAAATAACTTAAATTGGTAAAAGCAAGGGTGTACTAACCTTGAAATCGTCTGTGTTCGTCACACATCATGATTCTGGTAATGCAAATTATGGCTAGTGCGTATACTAAAATATTTCCCTTAGACATTGTACAGATAAAACATATATTCGTGACATTTTATTCGAGAGCCCGTTTAATTTTGGCATTTCCCCTTGGTGTCAGTATTAACGGGGTTCCACAGGTTGTTGAATGGTGTTGGATAATCGGGTCTAGGAAAGGTCAAAAGGTTAGTGTCGCGATGTTGCACTCGCTTGGTCACGCTAATGCAAGATTTTGCATCGGGCATTCGCACTAGTACGATTTCCTATTTAAGCACCAGCCAGAAAATCTTGCAACATATTTCAGGCTTGTTTCTTTGCACTTTTAATAATTGCAATTACTATGCATGTAGCGTTGTGCGACATACAATGAATTGCAATGTTGCATTTAAAATAATGTCACGTGCGTTAGGCATGCAGACCGTCCGGGGTAAATTTTTTTCAAGTAAGAGAAAACAACACTTGGGTAGAAAATAGACTTCTGGCATCACTCGCTTTGGCGGCATCAACGCTGTCATCGCCCGTAAATCGCCCGCCCATGCCCCTGGATAATGGAATTCTTGACAAGGACTTTTTGCTCTCCGTTTTGATTTTGACGTCACGGATAATGGGGTTTTGCTCTCCGTTTTGATTTTGACGTCACGGATAATGGGGTTTTGCTCTCCATTTTGATTTTGACGTCACGGATAATGCGGTGAGGGTAAAAGGCGGAATGAGTTTGCAGAATGGCATGTGGCATGACTTGCGGAATGGCATAATTATGCGGAATGTAATTCTCGCGGAATGACTCATTGACATAAATTATACTAAATAACACGCCAGCTTATTAAGAGAAGCCGCCTTCTTAAATACTGCGGGCTCAAGCCATCAAGGAGGAAACTTCCATACAACATCGTTGTAAAGATCATTTCACCGTTCAAATAATCGATTTACGCCGAATAGAACCAGAGAAAATATTTTCGCTACTTGCCGTGATGGTTCAGAGGACTTGAATTATCGACTAGCTGGCGTTGCTAAAATGTGCTACCGAATCTTGGCTTAGTGGTTCTGTTAACGTGAATAAAAAATTCTTGACATAGCAAAGGTTGTTAGTAATCGGAGTAACGACGTAACGAGAATCCGTGTTTCGAGATTTTTTTTTTCTTTTTTTTTAAGGATTTATCCATTTCTGCTACACTAATTCAAATTCTCAGTTTGCTGAACCGCAAATATATCCCATAAAACTAGTAATACGTGACTCGCAGGGCCTCGCGAAGCTCTGGAGTGGATTATTTGAAGTTGAACATTGTACATATTTAATTTTCCACAGTAGGCAGGAAGATATATTTGTTAAAAATTAGTAACGGGCATGGCCGCGACACCCTCGTTCCCAGGGTCTACTCCGCTTTGAAGATGGCGGCTCTTTCAGGTTCGTAAAGAGGTATAAAGCGTTGGGAAGCGCAGGCTATTTTCAAAATCATCGACAAATTATTGGATAGTCGCATTTTGGACATTTATTTGAGGTCATTAAAAAAAGAAGAACGAACGGCAGGAGGATTCGAACCCTCCGCCCGCGCGCCCCTGATGGCGATGAAAGGTTTATAGCCTGAATAGGCGTTGAGGGAATATTATGTGGAAATCAGTGTTATTTTAATCCGAAAAGAAAAACGATAAAAATGAAAGGCTCAGGATTCGAACCCACAAAAAAAATAAGGAAAAAAAAAAAAAAAAAAAAAAAAAACCTTAGCCGGATTCGAACCCGCGCCCTCAGTCCCGAAGATCTGATTTCAAGTTCGACGCCTTACCATTAGGCCACCAGCACGCGGCGGCCGTGTGACGTCAATTCCGCCACACACCAAGCTCACAAATAAATATATATATATATATATATATATATATATATATAAAAAACAAAAATGTAAAGGGAAGTCACAAAACACAACCCGCGGTTAAAGGGGTGCCTTGCACCCGCCTCGGCAGTAAAGGGCAGACTACATAGGGCTTTTAGTCCTATTGCTGCCCGACGGCTATGCCATGCTGATGAGGCCTAACAAGGCCGAAACAGCTGTCCATGGTTGCCACTGCCCAGGTGATAGGTTGTGCGCATGCGTGAGGTCCTGGCCAGACCGCGGGTTGTGTTTTGTGACTTCCCTTTACATTTTTGCTAACACACCTACAGCCACTCAATGTAGCATCTGTAGCCGTTCATTCTGCAACAACAAAGGCCTTAAAATACATATCTCCCGTGTACACAAGCAAAACCACACCACCCGAGACATCAAACCAGGACTTTGGCCCTGCGGTAGTGATCCACGATGTGCTTGCTGTCAATCGTATGGTTTATTTGCCACAAAAGTCACTAGCAACACTACCCGCGAATCTATCAATCTTAAGCAATATAGCAACTGTCACACTCATAACGTAATATACCTTATAACATGTGCTAAATGTAAAGATCAGTATGTTGGCGAGACTGGTAACAGCGTTAACACAAGGGCTAATCAACACCGCTCCGATATAACCGTTGGCAACAAAAACATTCCTACAGTGAGACATTTTAAAGTCTGTGGCCGTGAAAACATGAAGCTGACGGTTATTGAAAAAGTACGGGCAAAAGACCAGTTTACCAGGAGAACAAGAGAAGAATACTGGATAAATAAATTGAAGCCGGCAATTAACAGTTTAATCTAACCTTTCAATTACATTTCCTCACTGTTGTTTTTTATTGTATATTTGATAGTTCCTTTTATTTTATTTTATTATATATATTTTTATTATTTTATTTTATTATTTTATTTTATTTTATTTTATTTTTTTTCGACGTTTTGTATTTCTTTTTTCTATGTATTATGTATATTTGTCCCATCATATTTTATCATTTTTATAGTTAGTTCAGCATTGTATTTCATCAACCACGTGCACATTACCGCGTGAACTGCTGTAACCAATCACAATTGTTATCCCATTTTTTTAAAATACTTCTGTTGACACTTACCGTTATACAGTTTAAACGCTCCTGAAGAAGGCCGAGACGGCCGAAACGTAGAGCATTAAAAGCTAACAAGTCTTGACTGGAGTTGGTCCTTGAATTCAACATATTAAAACAGTTCATTTCCCAGAAGATCTGTGAAAGGAAAATTACTTTAAATTACGTCCCCTGGTTATTGGGGTTTTGTTAATATCCTTTGTGGCCGTTTTCTCCAACATGGACACTAGACTACAAAGTGAGTTTTAGTGTACCTTTAAGGCATCAGCCTTTTCCGAAAGGACAAGATCATTTTCTTGCTTTCTCTTCAGATTTCTTTCCTCTTCTAATTGTTTCCTGATTTGTGGTAAATGAAGTAAATTGTTAGACATGTTTAAGTCATACATGTGATGTTAACTTAAGTCAGTAACTTAATTTTTTTTTAAGTGTTTTTGCATTAAATACAATGTACGTTGGTCTCAAATGCAATAATGTTAAGTTAAACTGTCACTAACGTAGAAAACACCATAGGTACAACAGGTGGAAAGAAAAACCTCCTTACTGGTGTAGCTCGGCAACCTCGACAGTTTCTTTGCTTCTTTTCAAGGCTTCCAGAAAATACGCCTGGAGGTCAGATACATCTGTGATAGAAAAATGTCACAAAAGTCATGTATCATTAGGCCAGTGTGCACATGTAATTTGGCAAACATGAACTGTAATAATTTTGCATGTTGTATGCCACATTTCAGAGAACTGGTCACCGTAATGTTTACAAACAACTGATACAGCAATGTTAACAATGTTTTGCCCTAGCCTCATTGAACATGTGTGTGATCCCTCTATATTCATATCTCCTGTTATTCTAATATTAATTATTATGTACTCACCTTCAAATGTTTCAATAATGGTGGGTTTTATTGACCCCCGCAACGATGGGCTTACCAGTAAAACCTGGGGATTTTGAGTTGTCTGGCTCCCCAGAATATGTATTGCTGAAAGATAAGGAAAACATTGTATTCATTATTTTAAAAAAACAAAGTATTTTAACCCTACAAGTTTTTTTGCTTTCCTTAGTGGCCATTTGGCCACCAACTACACAACAGTAACTCAAGTTTGGTCGCGAGTGGTAAATTATATTTGCTAAGTTAAGCTGATGCTTCCTTTCCTTTCTTACAATTTTAGTCACAAGGCTGGCAACAGTGGTTCATATTTAGTCACCAGGTCCAAAATTTTTATTGCCATGGCAAATTAAATGGTCTCAACTTAGAGAGTTATATTTTAAACAGTAGATATCAATTACAAATTGCTACTACTTGTACATTAAAGATAAAGGGATAATAAATGTTTTGCATTAAGACATAAATAGTCACTTGCTAGTTGTGATAGCATTGTCGTAAGCTCCAAACCACCATTCCAAAAAGTAAAACTGTTTTCTCAGCTGTTTAAATCCATACATACCGGTACTTAGCTTGTATAAAGCAACCTTAAATACAAAATTAATTACTGTGCATGAACTGGCAATGTATTCACTTAACATGAGTCAGAAACTTTTTCTAAGAATTTATGTCATGTAAAAATTGCATGTATGCGTACCTTCCATCCCTTCACTGGACTCACTGCTTGACAACCAAAATAAGGGCTCTTTAAATGTGGCTATAAGTTCACTCCACATGCCCACACAGGTCTCATTGAGAGCACTTCAAAAAAAAAAAAATGAAACAATTATGAGACAATCTCAATATTTTGTTAAGGAATATTGATAATCATAAACTAATAATAAAGAGACTGTGTCATGCGTGAGTTAAGTATCTTTTATCAACTTTTGCCAAATACTCACTTTGAAACTTAATGTTATCTACAAAAATATTACTTCTATGGATCTAAATGACAAAAAACAAGCAAAAAAGATTAACTTTGAAAACTGTTCAGCCCAACAATATTTCGAACACGGATATCACAATCTGTTTCAACCTTCGTCGCTTTTGGGCATCGTTACCCTTTCTTTGTATTTGTTGTATTATTAATAAAAATGTTCCATTTTAATCTAGGTAACTGAGATTAAAAGATTGAATCGAATTTTAAAGCAGAAGCAGTGAACTTTGGCTAATGGTCTTTAAAGGGTTAACTTAAGTTGAATTTTTTACCCTAACATTTTTTTTTCCTCATCAGAGAACTGCCCACTTTGTTTGGACAGAAAAAGTACTGCCGGCCTACATTCGCCACGGATATGATGACAAAGCTGGAACAACAAAGTGATAAAATGTGAGTTAGAAATAAAGTTTTAAATTGAATTCTGTCTTTCATTTGGGTCTGGATAATCTGCGAGCCAGCGAGCCATTTCAGTTAGCCTAAATAGCACATTGGTTAGCCTAAATAGCACTTCGGTTAGCCTAAATAGCACTCTGGTTAGCCTACAGTTAGCTAAGGTAGCATGCAGTTAGCCTTTTATTGGGATTAGGGATTTCTGGCTCGCATGCCTTGCGAGTCATGCGAGCCATTCAGGTTAGCCTAAATAACACACTGGTTGGCATGGCTCACTGGCTCGCATATTATCCTAACTCCTTTCATTTAGTGATTCCTGTGATGTGAATTATGCATGGGGTTAATGTTACTGAAATATGTATTATACAATTTAAAGGTACATGTCATTCATTACCCATTTTTTACGTTATTATTGCTGTAATTGTACCAGAGTCCTTAGAGGCATGTTAGATAGCATTAAGAATTCAGGTGTGATAAAGACCAACTAAAATTACCATAGGTTACAAGTCTTCAATAACTGTAATATATGCATATGTAAATTTCCAACCACTCCCATGTATATAGGTTAATCAAGTACAATTAAATCAGCTACCTTTTCCGTGTTAAAACCCCACCCGGCCTTATATTACTTTCAGTGAAGGTTAATTATTGTTAAAAATTTTGGCTGCAATTTGAAAAATGTTTTGGTACACACATTATTTTTGGTGAATCCGCCACTAACTATACAAACATGTATATATCTGGAAAGGTATCAAAATGTAAAATAGAAATATATAATCCAAATGTATTTAACACTTTAAACTTACACTTTGGAAGGTCAAACCAACAAATGGTATGCCATCAGCAATCTTCGCTCTTTTGGCCAATATAAGGTCATCAGTAAGATTTGCATGCAGCAGACCTATAAAAATAGAAACAAGTGGCACTCACCAAAAAACTATTTCTAAATAAGTTAATACTTCCAACATTTCAATTTTGGACCCATAAAGCCAAAGCTTATCTTTGTTTCTGTGTCACATTAAAAGCTGCTATACAGTCCTTATCTCTAGATCTATTAAGCGGCTACCCTCCATTAAGCAGCCACTTTCCCAAATTATTTGTCACTGGACTGCAGCTAGCGCTGTATTTGTTACCTCTATTCAATGGCTACCTCTATTAAGTGTATTATTAAATATATGGGTTTTTACCTCAATAAACCGGCCAGCAAGTTTCTTTCCAAGTGCAATGGTGTCAGAGGATATATATCTCTGTATATCTTCAATGAAATATCTCTAGCTAAATTTTATACAAATTAACTGTTGATGCGAAAAGTTGGAGAGTTTGTTACGAGGTTCACGATTTGATTGTCTTACTCGCAACACAATTGGATACTTCGTAAAGAATTCCCAATTTCCCAACGAACTTCGCAACAAAGCACAGTAAAGTTATTTGACATCAACTGGAATTGGCATGTGGGTGATTCATCCCTTACAGTACCTTGATGTTCAAGGCCGTGGTCAGACAGTTCTGGTAAAGTTAAGCCCACTGCAAAAAAAATGTTTAATGCGATTACATGAAGTTTGATACAATAAAAATAATTATTTCTTTCTTTATTCTAGTAAGTTTTCGGTACACAAATTTGCATGTCTCACAAATGTATGTATGTGAGAAGGCCCACTTACTCTTTAAAGATGTATTCTCTTCCTTTCTGTGCCTCAAGTATTTAACCTTTAGTTGATACATCACAGATGTTTGTATTTGAACATTGCATGACTCAACCAGCAGCAAACTACATATAGTTATAATGAAAATTAATTATAACTTAAAGATAAACTACATGTGAATACCTGGTAAACAGTCTTCGTCTAATCTAGGCCCAAAGTTGCCTTAAAAAAGGAAACAAAATTTTGTTATACTATAAAAATACAGTTCAAGTACACATATGCCAGAACCGGTAAAGTAAAATAAGCTGTGAGTTTAAATTGTAAAGTGTTATAATTTACCTTTGATACAAACTGCCTCTTGGCTTTGTTGCCCTGGAACAAGACAAAGATAATCTCATAAAAATGAATTTTATTATTAAGCTTAATGAACTAAAATATTAATTTTTGTGGATTTTATGATATGAATTTTCTGCATAATGAGTACTAACAAAGAGAATATACAGTGAATACAGTTTAGGATGAGTAGATCTTATGTCAGAAAAAATATTGACTGGATTTAAGTGCACGAGCATTCATGAAGTAATTGGGTAATGATAAGGTACCAGTAACAATAACATCAGGCGATAAATCAAGGAAGTGTAAGCAGAATAGCATGAGTCCATTCATTGACTTGGTGTTGGCTTCGGTCGAGTCATTTAAACTTTTCAGTGTTAAGTTGACTTAACTTAAAGTATCTTACATTATTGTTAATAGTGCCTTCTGCGGAGTGTCGCGATTATCACATGCTATGCTTAGCATTGGATCATTCACAAATGTGGCTACTTATCCTCATCGAGCCCATGATGACTCTTGAGACCGAAATGTGGCTAAGAGCATGCCAATTTGGCTATTTTACAGGCAGGTTAAATTTTACTAGAAATTAAAGACCATATATGACAGGTTGCCCATATGAGAATAAAGTTCTTCGCCACTCTTCATGTAGGAATACAACCTTAATATATGCATGTACAAATAAATTTAATTGTCATGTCTTGAAGATTCAAGTGGGAAAGTCTTGAATAATATGCATAGCAAAATCAAAGCAATGAATACTCTTAATAAACATTTGGAGAGTTAAAGTTCACTGAGTGATGTAAATGTAAATGTTGTTTATAGTGGTCATGCACTTAGCTTCATATCTCTTCGAGATAGCTAGTTTACAGGCATGCCACTGAAACAGAGGAAACAAGTATTGGAATTCTTTGGCCATTTTTAATAAAACAATTATTCCACTTGCGCTCGTTGGATAGGGGATCGTTATATAGAGCCCCTGACAGGGGGAGTTTACGTGTCACTGTTTTATCGCTCTTCGTGTCGCTGTCAGTAATTCAATTGAAGGAAAGTTACTTGTCCTTGTCGAAATTTATATTTTTTTTATAAGGGTTGTCGGTTGCTTCCATTTTATTTTACGTACTGTCGCTACTTTTTGGACCATGTCGCTTGTCAGAATTTATCCTGGCAGGGCCTCTATATAGCCATCTCATATCAAATGCACACTCATGGAATAATTGTTAAATAAACATGGAATCTATGTAATGTACACTGTGTACCTGTGTTTGTGGGAACAATGATTGCTTGTGTGTTGTTAATCTGTTCTTCTGGAACAAACGTTACTGGAACGTTAACACGAGGGAGGCGCTCTGCAAGGTATACCCTTGTAGATGTGGATTTAAAATTTTCCACAACTTCTCTTCCTGAGAGGTCGGAACCAACCTTGAAGAGGGCGTGGTTCCCTGCACTTTGTGACTTGAAGAAGTTTAAGCTTCTAAAGGTAAAAAAAAAAGACAAGAAATCAATGTGAAAAATAACAGTCTACCATGCCACTTAGGGAACAAACATTTAAATCTAAACAAAGTTGCTGGGCTGGCACCATTTAGCCAGATCTTGGCACTCTTTTAAAAATGCCAAAAAAGTCAATTTTGCAACTACAGTACATGACAACGGGGCCAGGCAGGACGAGATCACAGTATTGCGAAGCATGGATCCTGTCTAGCTTGGATGAGATCTCCATCTAGTTGCGTTAACTGGGCCACGATTTAATTTCTCTTCCTAGCACGCACACTGTCAACCTTAAAAATCATTATATATTCTTCTTTTAAAAAAGGATGTTAAGAGGCATAACAACTCATGTAGCGGTACAAGTGTAAAAAATAAAACAACAAATTGCTAAAGAAAGTCATCAAGATAATCAGACGTAACGCCAAAATCAATCGTGCTAAATTCAAACTGTTGTTCATGCTAAATCTGGACCATCCCACGCTGGCTCAGGATGCGTTATAAAGACATCTTGGCAAACCGAGGCAGCCTGGCTCATGAATATAAACAGACCCTAAGTAAGATCAAAACTTGAAATTTACGCCCTAAGTGTGAACAAGGAGCATTCTTTCCCTTCTCACTTAGGAGTCCCCTCCCTATAGGGATTTAGGCATGACCTGCATGGAATCTACATGAAAGTTTTATTTGCTTGTACTGCTATATCATGATGAAATTCTCATCTTTTCTTCTGTCAAGCTAATTACCTTAGCAACCCCTTCAAAAGTGTGATTTTGTCAATAAGAGCCACTATTCTAATAAACGCCCCCATTCTAATAACTGTATCCATTCTTACAAGTGCCGCTAATCCAGTAAGCGCCCCTATTGTGGATAACTGAAGTCATTGACGTCGAATATGTAAACTCATGAACATCTGTCGTACTGTACTAAACGGCCTGTCGTAAATAAGCGCCCTCCCTTAATTAGCAAAGGGGTGAAAATTAATCATAGTAGCACTTAGTTATTGTATTTTTTCTTTGCAGCAGTTCTACCAGTGGAAAACAGCCAGAAACGCACACTAAAAGCTCCCATCATGATTCGTCTAAAGATTTCCTTTCAAGTACTGACCAGGTATGTTCAATAATAATATTGCCCTACCATAGATGATTTTTTATGTACGCAGCTATTAGAATGAGCTCCGCACCTTCTCCAAAAATATTTTATAGAGGCCACTCTTGAATAAGTACAGCGGCTATAATTTGGGTATTTACAAAGAGACTGTAAAACTATGTTCATGTTACCTCTTGTTTTTGAACAGCACTGAATACTTTCACAAGGACACTGAGAAACTGTATTCGTGCTACCTCTTGTATAAATTTCCATTCAAGAATACACACTCTCCTCAGTGTTTTAACGGTAGTTGGAATAGGCCCCGCTCTTGAGAAAGCTTTGCACCTTTAATAGGGGAAATTAAGTAAGTGCTGCTACGCTTCAACCACCATTCACAGTAATCATTGCACTTCATAAATACCAAAGGTCAACTTAAGGGACCGGTCATAAAGTAGATTTTTAGAACCAAGGAAGTGCTGTTTTAAAAAAAATATTCTGGTACAATTTTTGCATTATTATAATGCCATTCAGTGAATAATTTTACCATGACACACCCCTAATGCAGTGAATTTTTTTCCTGAACCCCCTTTTTGACATAGCCCACCTCCCCCCCCCCCCCTTGTACTTTATGACCAGTCCTTAAGACCGACTTTATTACTTCTAGTGTGTTGAAAAATACATGGGTCTCCTGGTTTCCCGAGATCAATAGATTATTCTAAAATTCTAAAACTTCGCGTCATGTTATGTTCGCGTCACTTTATTTTCGCGATTTTATTTAGTGTCACGAAAATTTCATGTAATATAAAGCTAAAGGTACATCAAGTTACCTGCAATTCTGAGGAATTTCTCTTTTCTCCCTTTTCAGGAGCGCCAATAAGTTCTCGCCCTTGAGTTCTTTCGGGAATTTTACCTTGGAGGACGGCAAAGAAGAGAAATCTTCGGCGTTTTCATGGGGAAGCCAGACAAAAGTTCTGGTGGGCTTGTTGCCTGGTCTCCCCTTGCTGGGCTCAGTTCTTCGACCTTGCAATTGGTTGTCTGTCTCGTTGAACAATGGACCAAGTTCCCTAAGATCTTCATTAGATTGGTTCTCCATTGCAACAACAGCTTCGGCGATTCTCTGATTAACTTCACCGTAAGCAAGGTCAGGATCCTCAGACATGAGAGTATGATGGACGCAACGATGAAAAGCACGAGGTGAATACTCGAATTTCACTCGAGTCCATGTCAGATGTCAGTTGTCAATAGACCTTTTGTTTTTCATGGTGAGAAAACACAGACGTGCTTTGTCTGCACGCGCACGTGGACTAACTGATCTGAGTCCATGTCGTAACTTATTTACACACGGCATGCTGATCAACTGTTTGCTCAATAAGCTTCAATAATAACGAACTTACACAATAACCGGTAATATTAAATCAAATAATATTTTTGCAAGGAAAAGTAGGCAATTTGTTCAACAAGAATGTGACAGTTTGACCAGGGAGAAGCGTAATTAACTACTTTAATGCTTGCACAATGTTGCTACAAGCCAACATT
>NW_027558113.1:0-13375 GCF_052425735.1 Oculina patagonica
AGTGTTACGCCGCAAAATGTAATAATTACCGCAAAATGTAATAACAATCGCCGCAAAATGTAATACTGACGCAAAATGTAATAAAATTGACGCAAAATGTAATGAATTGTTAACGCAAAATGTAATAACTTTCTAACGTAAAATGTAATAAATTTTCTAACGCGTTATGTAAAAACGCAAAGTGTAATAACTCTAAAATTTATATTTTTTTCGAAATCGTTTAGCAAAGCTCAGTGACATTAACTTTTTGTTGGTTTTGCGCGAGTTCAACATTATAGTCATACCGCTAATTTGCCTTAACAAAGCCCCGGTTTAACTTAACTTGCATGTTGATCATTGCTATCAGGGCTACCAGTACGCTCGCGCATGCTTCTGAATTTAACCCTGACACTTTGTGGTCTTTTTTAGTCCTACCATGTGCTCGGTGTAAAATGGCGAATGTTTTATTAAGCGTTTGTTTGAGTTTATCCTTCACCTACTAATTCTCCCTTTCGAAGTAATCGACAGGATATTCCTCGACAAAACAGACCAAGAGAAGAGTATTTTAGGTTTGACATGAAACATTGGTTTTGGCCACTTGAATCGATAATATTATGAAATCAGTGGGTGTGTTTGTTTATATTTACCAAATTACTCGAAACGGCAAAGGCCAAAGTATTGCGAAACTGCGCAATTATAGGACATTTATTCAATGCGATAATTATATAAAAACTGACACACCTAAAAGTGCTAGTTTTGGTGGGTGGCAAAAAATGGCGTTGAAAACGAAGACTATTTGCTTGTAACTGTTTTGCTATTATTGCGGATTGGGAGGGGCGATTTTTAATCTGCCCCAACATACCCAACCTATTAACCCTATTCAGACCGGGCTTTTTTGAGCCTTCTCTGACCGGGGAGGCTTCGGAAGCCCCCCCCCCCCCCCCCCCCCCCCACCCCAGAATATTTAAGCAATCACAATGAAACTTATAGGATATATTGTATGTCAGAACATCTTTCTTTTGGGATACGTCACGTGGGATGGTGACGTCACATCACGTGGCAATTACATCATGATGTCAAAACAGCCGCCATCTTGGATCCGCCATCTTGGCTTTCAAATTTTTTTCAAAATGCCAGAAAACCACCCAAAATTACTGCCGTAAAAATGTAAAAATAATTCCATTTAAGTTGATTTTTATTAACAGAAACACGCAAAATTACAATTTTGGGAAAACATGCCTCTCAAAATGCCATTGCCATGGTGATGTCAAGTTCATGACACATCATCCAACCCTACCAAATTATTGCCAGATAAAGTTTACGAAAACTCAGCAAGTTTGGCAGCGTTTGGTTAAATCTTAAAAAAAGTTATAAGAGTTCAAAGTCAGCGCGGGCCTCAAAAGCCCCCCCCCCCCCCCCCCCGTCTGAATAGGGTTAACAAAAATGATTAATAGGCTCCATCTACTCCTTATAATCCGATCTAAAAGGACAGCATGGTTGGAGGAGGTACAAAATTCCTAACTCCAATAAGTACCTGCCAGGAAGAAATAGGGCTTCGGGGAGGACAGTTCCAATTAAGTCCTTGTTAACTTACACGAGGTACATTTTTGAATACAATTTGCTTAATTCATGAAACAGACATGTTATTTAAGGGTTGTTACATTTTGCGTTATTACATTATGCGTTAGAAAATTTATTACATTTTGCGTAAAAGTTACTAATTTCAATATTATTACATTTTGCGTCTATTATTACATTTTGCGGCGATTGTTATTACATTTTGCGTTAGTATTACATTTTGCGGTGATTATTACATTTTGCGGCGTAACAGCGAGAGACACAAGCTTATCGGCGCTTCATTCCCGCGCGACGAATCGATCGACCTAAATTTCAGAAAAACGAGCGGTGAAAAATTAACTACTTTGTAGTCTCCTCCTTATACAAAACCTTGAGAAAGAAGCTGCTTTCAGTCCAGTCGTGTTACCTCTATGGAATCACACAATTTAATCTTTTTATTAGCGACCACTCAATACAGAGAAGGAATGCTTTATACATCTAGGAACATAACATTATTTTTCCGTTCTCTGTGTTTTTTCATACACATCAGAGATGTTTTTTAGTTGTTTTATACACTTTGTTTATTGTTCACCGCTTTAGCCGTCAGGATCAGTTTGTCGTCTATATTTAATACTTTCTGTTTTTTCATTATCGAGATGTCTACTTTAGAAATTGAATGTCTAACCAAAGGCCTGGCTAAACAAGGGAACATTGTTGCGGAAAAATTTTTCCTTGTCATGTTTCCTAGGTGGCTAAATTTGCGGGAAGCAAGGAAACTGTTTTGCTGCCCAAATGGCTAAACACAATCTCGTTCCCAGAGCTTGCGTTCCCCTTGACCAGCGATCGGGAAAAAAAAACGGGTGACGAATCCAAACCGGAAATCCTGGTTCCGGTTTGATCATGGTTTGATTGTGCGCGTGCGTCGGAGATTCTGGTGAAACGAACAAGTTTTTAACAGTCAATCAGATTCAGACGCCTTTGTGGCGGCTTTTCAGAATAGCCCAGAGCTCCTGATCCCTGGCGCAGACCGGAAGGATTGCGGCCAATCTCTTCCCTCTAGGGAAAAAATGTTCCGGGAACAAAGTGTCACGCATGCGCACAAGCTGGTCAACATTGTTTACATATGTTTCGGAAGTAAAATTTGTGTCAAGGAAGCAAAATTGTTTTTGACCTGAGACAGAAACAGTTTGTCTCCGTGAGCCAAATTTGTTTCCAAAGCATGTTTTCCACGTAGCTAAACTGGGAAACATTTGCCTCAACACCAAGGATTCACGAAATTCTTCGGTTTCAGAAGCATAAGATGGTTTTCAATTGAGTGATGTAAAATATAAATATATAAATATATGTTTTAAACGACATTGTCCTCGCATCACCGTCGTGGTTACGTCAACTCCGTTATACCACCCTTACGAGGTCAGGAAAAAACACAAGAAATAAAAATTCATATTTATTTCACGAATTTTATAATTTACATCACTATTTTACTTCACTTTGCGTATCAATAAAAAAAAATCACTAAATTCGTCTGAAAGCGATATAATGAACATGCGACTACAACAATAAATGAGCTATTACAAACCTAGTTTGTTGACAGTAAAGGTGTTAAAGGTGTTAGAGGAATAAAAAACATCTCAACTTCAATTGAATGTTCCTCGCCAAAAAGGCGGGAAAATTCTTAGCAAGAGGACTTCTGAACAATGAGTCATTCAAAAGTTCGACATGCAATTTTTCAGTCAAACTTTGAAAAAAAATTCACAACAATGAATAACAGAAAGGCCTTTTCTTGAGCCTCAGACCCCTCCCGAGGGGGACAAGCCTTGTGCATGAAAACGTCAGTTGTTCCAAATTCACCTCCAAGCCTCGTTTACAGGGAATGCCTTTAAAATGCACTTTTTTCACGTGGGTATTCTTTTCACCTTTCTGCTTAGGGAATTCGTTTTATGACAAACTGCTTTAGCAAGTCGTTTAGAGCAGTTTTCAACCGAGTGTCGAAAAACCAAAACCAAAGTAATTAATCCGACCAATCACAAGGGACACAGACAATCCAGTGAACCAATCAAAACTCAAAGCAAATACATGTAGCTAACACGAAGCGCGGGAAAACGTGCGAGAGCGAGTCACGATTAGTTTTGGTTTTAGTTCTGATTGGCTGAGAAAGTGGCGCGAGATTTTTAAGCCAATCACTAAGCGTAGTAATGCAAAACCAAAGCAAACGCAATTTACTTTCGACACTCAAGTGAAAACCGCTCTATGATCATGACAATTTGCACATTTGTACTTCGAAAACGAGCCTTGGAGTGACGTAAATATGCATAAGGGCTATTGCGCGCGCGAACACAGACCGTTACCTAGGCCAATGGGTCTTTCAGGCAATGAAATGAGTTCTCAGCACCTGAAACAGCCTGGAAACGAGCATAGCGGAAGTCTGAAATGTGTTCTCAAACCTGTAAGAGCCTGGAAACGAGCAAAAAGGAAGCCTCTTTACCCAGGCTAAAATCAATCTGCACTGCTAGCCGTATTATAAAAGAAAACTTAATACATCGACCATACAGTGCAAATCCAATACATTGACGCAAATACTGTAATTATATTAAATTCCCTCCCTTTTTTCGCCAAAGGAGACCAAATTCATAATGTATAAAGAAACGTGCCTCTAATGTGACTACTTATAAAGTACCAAGTGTAACACATAACTTCTCCTTACGTTTTTCATAGAATTTATATCACTCCGCTTGGGAGAATTTGTTCCAATGTCAAGGCGCGTTGATCAGGTGCTTCATTCTCATAACCTATCACATTGGATCCGATAACAATAGGTAAGGTGTTGGATAAAGGTTAACGGAGAATGGTACTTCATCCGTTAATCTTGTTAAAAAAAACTGACTAGAGCTATGCAAATGTATGCTGCAAACTGCTGCTGCTACTTTGGTTTCGATGTTGTTGTTGTTGTTTTGTGGTTTTGCTTTGTTGCTAAAACCAACATTTTTTACACTGTTCTACTGCAATGAAGCCTACTAACGTAAAAAGGTAAAGGACACTGGTTTCCTTACTACCTTTATACATTTCAGTAAGCAATATTTCACAACTTCCCTAAATTCGGAAGTGACGATATATATTTAGATTTTCTGCTTTTCTAAACTACTTGTAATTCTTAGTGGTTTCTTTGATTTGGCCTTTCTTAGAGCTAGAATCTCACTCATAAAATGGAAACGTCGTTGCTTCGGAGAAATCCAAGAAATGATTATTCAACAAGCTAGTTTTTCTTCAATTCTCTTTCTTGCACGCGACCATCACCAAAAGTGACTACAATTTTTACCTTATCTCTGCTAATCCTCTCAGCCTAGCTGGCGAGAAAGTCTTTTTAATACTTTTACACAATTCACTACTATTAACTCTGATAATTATCTACCGGGCAATAAATCTCATATCCTTATCTCTTCGTAGGAAGGCGAATCTTCATCAGGAGATTCTTTCTTGAGTTGTACATGGCCGACGGTGCTCTCAAAGTGCTTTCTAATCAACTCAGTTTCGTCCGTTCCTTCTAATCCAGGAAGATCTTCGCGTATTTTTTCCAGCAACTGATTAATCACAGTAACTGTTACCTGTTTTTAAAAATAAGGACAGAACCAAATGCGAATGAGAATGGTTCGCTACGGTTGTAGTAAGGTTTGACTAACTTCAGTGTGGTCAGCTGTCGAATGATTTTCTATTCGTCGCTTTAGAAATGAGAAGAAAACCAGGGCGTCTTATCTTGCAGTCCCTTGTGGAAAAGTTACTAAGTACAAAATAGCTTCTCATCTTTCTGTTCCCACCTACGGTACCACAAGCGAATGGGAATGTGACTCGCCCCAGTTTTCTTCTCGTTTCTTAACTAAATTAATCTCTGGCCAATCACAAAGGACACAGACAATCCAATAAACCGATCAAAGCTCGAAGAACATATATGTAGCTGGCGCAAAGCGCGAGAAAATGCGTGCGAGCGAATCACTAACCGCAGTAATTGAAAACCACCGCAAACGCGAATTACTTTCGCCACACATAAAAAACCGCTCTATAGTAACAGTTTTTAACTTAAGTTTGGTTTGAGCGTTTTTTGCTCGGTTTATGAAAACAAAAACGCTCCCCATATTTCGTGTATTGTTGCTACAAAAAAAAAAAATAATATTGGAAAACCAACAGAAATAGCTGTATGCCCCCCAAAAAATCCAAAATTAACAACACACTCGATCGAGTGTAAATGTAGTATTCTTCGCAGTCGTTGTTTGGGCTCGTCACGCAACGTTCCTTCGTTGTGTGACGTCCCAAAGAGACTAGTGTAAATAAAGGTGCAGTGCGTATCTTACCGTGTCTGCTTTCTTTTCAAAGTAGTAAAGATAGCGGTTGAGGACTTCAACAAACAGCTGCACCTGAATCGTGCTGTCCATGCACTGATTGGCGATTCTTACAGCTTTCTTTAGACACTCGGTGACTCGCTTGCTGTCACGGCACTGTAAAACATTAAAAAAACACCCTGTTAATGGCTGCAAGGTAAAACAAGGAAAAAAGATAGTCCGCTAAATCACGTATTCCTTCCTATCTGCGGTTAAACAAGCCTCTAATTCACAGCAACAAAGTCTTTTGACAGAGAACAATACTTTCTAAACGAAAGGCAAACAATATACGAAAACACTTTATAGCCAATACACTGCCATGGGAATAAGAACTCAATGTACGCTCAGAAGAAACCAATTCGTTGTACCGGGCCAATCTTCCTTTAGAACCGTTGTTATTGACCCTTTCAGTACCGAAAGTGACCAACATCCAATTTCTCCCAACAATATCAATACTTAATCAAGAGAAAGGCTATGAGAATTAACAAAATGATCACCAAAGGAAAATTGCTTTGATCTTTTAACAAATTCTCCCAACTAATGCTATTAGAAAATGTATGGAGATCAGTAAGGGGTCTGTTGTCTCCCCCACCACCATCATTTTAGCGTCACGCAACGTTTCTATCCAAAAGCATTGCGTGACGCGCGTGACACAAGTTGTTACTTACCTCTCCTCCTTCAGCCTCGCTGCTTTTTCCAGACCAAAACAGGTGTGAACACACCACAACTGCTCTGCACTGATCCGGTTTCTTGAGCAGTTTGGACGCGGCAAGAGCACACTGCGTGCGCAAGGGCTCATGGTTCTCTTCACCAAAACAGCTCATTTGTTCAAATGTGCTGATCATCAGTGTGATGGCGGCCAACTGAGCTTTGGAATCACTGATCTCATCTTCATAAAGAGCAAACGCCTAAAAGGACACCAGAAGAAAAGAAATGAGATGATTTTATTAAAAACTATACATGGAATTTATTAAACTGTTAATAATTCAAACACAAAAGACCCAGGGAGTAAGTAATTTAGAGTTTGCGTTAGGGTATAAAAATAAAATTTAAAAGTTCAAGTACGATTCTATTCAGCACTGCTTCAACTACGTCACTCAATGTTTGAAAGCACGTCACTCAATGTTTAAAAGCCATACTTCCTGTAGACAGACACTCTTGCTCGATTTCCTTTTATTCATTTAATTGATATTTTTTCTGGAAGTCTCCTCACAAGCTATTTTTAATGAAGAATAACTAAGTTCTCCCCCAATAAAAATGTAGCATGCGCAAGTTCATGTGATTGTACACATACTCCTAGCCTTGCCAGTTGCCACCCCTACACAATGTTCATGACACCCTGTTACCTCGCGTGCATAACAGACCCAATGAATTCTAGAAGATTGGATTCAACCAATAAAATTAATGATCTTATTTCCCAGTGTAAAATAACTTTAACCTGACTCATAAATTCATAAGCGACTGTTTCAGCATTTGAGAACCCAGCCTGGTCAGCTACAAGAGCGCCTTGAAGGAACAGTCTTAGTGACAGTTCAGCATATTCTGCTTTGGCGAGCGCAGCTGTTGTCTGATGACAAAACTGAAAAATCTTCTGACACTTCTTGTCCCACTTGTCATCCTAGAGAAAAAAAACACCAGAACTATGTTAGACAACCTAACTTAACTATAGAGCTCTTCCTGAGATGAAGTAATCAGAACAAACTCTTATGTTGTCTATTACGATTATTATTTAGTATTAATCAGTGTTGAACTATTGGCCAATTTGCAATCTGCTTGGCTTCGCAGGCACCTGTACAATCAATCGATGGAAGGCCCTAAGAGTGTGTTGCCTGGTATTTTAGTGCATCGTGGTCAAAAAGCATTATCCACATATGAAGACTGTCAATAATTCAGTTCTTCTAAATGTAAGGCAGATTGGCCGAGGTTGACTTTTTCAAAGCTTAAACATCTCACAGAAATTAGCAATAACATTTGCATTGATTTTTCACTCCCTCCACACTCAAAAATAACTTGATTGCCCCCCATACTTCACTTCTGTGATTATCAAACACTGTAGTTTTTATTGACTGGAAGTGTCAATCAAAAGGACAAAAAAGTACCTCTTCGCTTGCATCTCTGTACTGGTAAGCAAGTTGAAATGCTGAGAAAACAATTGGAGGTAAAGTGTACTTTATTCTCTTTTCACCGCCACTGCCAAAGTGTTTTCTTGCTGTGTTGAGAATCTGCCACACAAAACAGAATTTTTAATGAACTAGTAAGCAACATTCAAATACTGCAGACACCAGATAAATACCTCAACATGAACAAACACATCACCACAAGTGGTGCAGAACAGAAGTGAGAACAATACATTTCTGTCATGATGCTATGCATGTATATTATAACAGATTATGGTTTTTTCTTAAAAACGACATTGCTCAAGCAAACCTTAGGTTCTGTAGTATGAAGCAATACTTGTACTACAGTTGATCGTCCACCTCAGAGAGGTATCGAAACTTGTGGGTGGAGAGAAGCAAATTTTGTACTCTATCTTGCGTAAATAAACAATGTTACAAACTTACCAGATACTGCTGGTCAGGATTGTCGCCTTTCAGTAATGTCACAAATTTTCCCATCAGGCTCTGCTCTTCAGCAAAATCTTCAGGATCATCCTTTGAATGATGCAAAACAGAATAAATTTTTCGTAATAAAAAATTATTTTAAGACCACGATCACTGGAAAAAATATATAGATTTACCATAACTACTAGTAGATTACTCACAGGTTCAGAAGGTTGGTCTTCTTGATCGCAAACCAAAGTTGAAACAAGATTCAGAACAGCATCAACCTGAAATTAAACATACTAGTTATGCAACGCTTTCGAGTGGTATACTATGGAATATCCCACGAGTCACTTGTATTTTCTCGGTATACACACGAGCCTTTAGGCGAGTGTGTATACGAAGAAAATACAAGTGACAAGTGGGATATTTCATAGTATACCACGAGAAAAGTGTTGTGTAACTATTTTATACCATTCCATAGAAAATACGCTCACTAAACTTCATTGAGAATAAGATCGCAGCGCACGATGGGAAGGTTGGGTTGAATACCGTCGAATATACAACGGCTTTCCTGTATTCTGATTGGCTGTATTTTCTATGGCATGGTATAAAAGGGGTTATCAGTTAATTTCACTGTAGTGTTACTTTAATTGCACACAGCAAGAAAAAGATACAAACACTTACTGCATTTTGCCATATTTAAAAAAAGACAAGCACGTCTTTTGACAAATGCATTGAATGTTTGATGAAGTCTTTCAAAACTGCTATAATAAATGTACTGTATTGTATTTAAGTACATCTGTACGTATAAAGGCAGGAAGTAGACTAGGAAAAAATACCCATTTGTGATTATTGAGCACACAAGCAAAAAGAGGTAGTGAAAAAAAAAGGTTGTGAAGGCAGCATGGCCAAGCAGTTAGGATACTGGACTTGTAATCCAGAGGTTTTGAGGTCAAGTCCCATTCTGACCACAACCTGGAGTTGTTTTACGAAGCAGTTTCAGAGCCACCTTAAATTTTCGAAAATTTAAGGTATGGTGGCTCTGAAACTGCTTCGTAGATTTTTTTTAAAACATTGCAGAAAGTTGTATCTTAACATGCTGATCAATGTTCAATAATAAAAAAATGGGGGTCACCGAGCTTGTTTTTGAGTTATACATGGTTGTAAGCACTTCAAGCCAAAATTACTATGGTAATTACTACCATATGTTGCTATGGTAACCAGTGACGTCAATAAAATTACCAAAACGTATTCACCAATCATTGGGCATTTGTTTGATATCATTATTGTAGCAGCAACTGATAAAGATTTGTAGTACTGATCCATCAAAGTATAAGAGCTTTAAAATGCTGAAAACCGATACCAGCTACCTTAAATTGTAGTGTTTGTTTCTAACGTTTGAATGCTCAGCCCCATTAGCACTTGTGCTAAATTACTTACCGAGGGTAAACAAAATTGAAAGGTCTTGTTTTAGTGTCCATGGATTGTCTCTCAACAGGAAATGTTTTACAATTTCATTAATTTGTACCATTCTAGTAATTAAAGGTACTCTTCACATATTCTTTATGTACAGTTAAACAGAGTTATTTTACCTGTTCTTGTGTAGGAATTTTCAGAGCACTTTCCACTGCATTGTTGACTACATACAGTGACATGTCTTTTCTTGAACTGTAGTCAAAATACTCAAACAGAGGAGCAAAGTACTCCAGCTGAAGCAGTGTTATAATGTTGTTGTAGGAATCCACTGGGATCTTTAAAAGTCTTGTCAGCTCCTTAGAAACTGCATTGTTCTTGTCCATGCTGGAAATGAACACAACACAGAAGTTGTCAGCTACTTTAACTTACATTTGACTTTATTTTTTTGACCCATTTCCTGAAAATTATTAAAGACCCCCTTGGGAAACGTCAAATAGTTGCTTCTGCATGCATTGCATGCTGTTTGTTTAACAAGCTACAGCAAGTTGTCTTAACCCTTTGACTCCTGGAGATTTTCCAAAAAAACGCATTTTTTAGGTGTTTTTGTTCTTTTAAGGTCTATTACAAGCTAAAATGGCTCTAAATCACTCAAATCAGCCCTCGAAACATAAAATGCATCCTTACTTCTCACCAGAATGACGTTTAACAACTTTTTAGCTCGTGGATGCGAGACGATAAACCATCCTACCACTTTAGGCTTTTGGGGTTTTTTTTTTCGCTTTTCCTTTTTTTCTTCTTCCCTTTCTTTTTGCTGCAGTGTTTAGCCTTCTAGCAGGCTTCTTTTTAGTAGAAGAATTTCTGCGAAAGCGTAAACGAGGCAAGAACTACTTACAATGGACAAGCAAAGGGTGGAAAGAGGCAATTTTCCTCTGAGTTTTTCGCTAAAATTTTGAAGCGTTTTGGTGCATATTTCAAGTTCCATTAATCTAATCGCGCTGGTTTAGGTATCGTTGGAAAGGTCTTCTACTGCTTCACAATTTGAGCATAGATTTCGCCTTTCTGGGTGAAAGGTGATGACGTCACAAGCGGGATAAATGCCCCGATCCTTTGCGGCCGGTTTAGGCCAGTGCAGGAGTCAAAGGGTTTAATCAAAATTCCCTGACTTTGGCAAAAGATTAAGAATTTCTCTGACAGTATGTTAAATTCAACATAACTAAACAATCAACTTACTGAGACAAGTTAAGTTTGCTGAAGATCTCCGAGGTGTACTGTAGCACTTTGTCAACATAATCCACTCTATCAGGATAGCACTTCAGAGCAAGGTTAATCAGTGACACTTGAAGAGACACAATGTCTTCTGTTGGCATGTCACTGCGTGCCTAAACAATAAAGGCGGCAATATAAAAAAACAGTTGAAACTCATATGTATGGATATTAAAGATAGTCCCACATGTCCCCGTCACAAAGGTAGACATACAGTACATGTATTCTAGAGGGGTCTACATTAGAGATGTGTATACTGGTGTTCTTGGTGTAGAGATTTCTGTAGTAGACATGTATTGTTGTCCAAATTAAATGTAGACTGAGGTGTAGGCATTACAGCTTTTTTTAAAAAGTTATTGGATGAGGTTTTTGTGATATCCGGAATAATCAAGGTCGAGGTAAGTGTTATCAGCCGAAGCCGAAGGCTGAGGAGCTGATAACACTTACTGAGATCTTGATTATTCCGGATATCACAAAAACCGAATTTAATAATTGTTTTATTATACATTGTTTTTCTGGAAAAAATAAGGACAAAACGACTACAACCGTTCTACTAATTTCCACTTGTCGTCTTGGTTTACCTTATTACATGAAATTTTCGCGACACTTTAATTTCGCGATTCTAAAAAAATCGCGAAATTAAAGTGACGCATTTAAGTGACTCGCATATGTCAGTAATCAATGTAAATGGATGTTGTTGTCAATTGACTCACTTGTAGACATTGTGACGCGAATATTAAGTGACTCGCATATGTCAGTAATCAATGTAAATAGATGTTGTTGTCAATTGACTCACTTGTAGACATTGTGAGAACTGCTCTGTTGTTGCTATTGCCGAGATCAAGTCCCCCCCTGCGTTTTTGTTAATTTTGACGCTATTGTTCCTTCGATGAAGTCGTTTTATGTAATTCAAAGGCATGTAAAAATATATTTCCAAGAAAATATAAATTGTGTCTCACTCAAAAACGCAAAATTAAAGTGATTCAAAATACAAAATTTTCGCAAAATTGCGAAATTTAAGTGTCACGAAATATGTGCACCTCAAAATCGCGAAATTAACGTGTCGCGAAAATTTCATGTAATAAGGTAGAATGTTTTTCTCTCAAGGTATTCGTGGAATAGTTTCTCCGCAATCTTTGTCGGTCATTTTGTGTTTTCCGAGAATTTATTGTCCAGCGATTTTTTAATTTAGGTAAATGTTTTGCTCGGTTGAAAAAGCGAATTGACAACCTATGAATTTCCTTCGCTGTCAGATGTGTCCCACATTCCTCTCGGAAATCATGCATTACGCGCCAAACCTACAGATTAGTGAATAATCTGCTAGCAGATTATTCACTAATCTGTAGGTTGCGCTGATTCTCAGAATTAACTGTAGGCTCTTAGCCAATGAGAAGACAGATAGTGACTACAATGTATAATAATATTTATTATTGAGCTGTATTTCTGTATCAAAGAGGCATCATCATCATCACAGAGGTGTCCATACAATAGAGGAACAGTATCAGTGTTACTAAAGTAAAGTTGATATATTTTGCATAGTTAAAGGTCCACAACAAATTATGGTTTCCATATAAGCGGGGATATCTTGGTGAAGGGAAATATTGTTGGTCAGCTATTATGCTCAATACTTTGGCCTAGGTATTGCTTATTGTCTACTGAACCCTTTGAACACCAAGTAACTGCCATGTTAGCTGATTTTGCTGATATGAAATTTAAATCTCTGCCCCAAAAAGTAAACTTGTTGTCTGTAACAATTAAGTGTCTGTATTACAAAGGTTTCACCTGTACATGTCAACAAACTGCTGGTCGTACTGCACATACAGTCGAAGCTCTCGTAAGCGGACACTCTCGGGACGTGAAAAAAGTGTCCGCAACTGGAGCTGGCCGCTTACGAGAATGGTTCTCACACACAACTGGGAGCAATGCCAAGCCGAACTGTAGGACCATGTGACCTAGACCCTCCGCACACTAGCACCCAGACTCCCAGACGTGTGTGAGAAAAACGTTTTCCGCTTAATTCGTTCCTCAGCCAGCGGAAAACAACACTTCTCGTTAGTGAGCCACTAGAGGTGTAAGGGATAGATAGCCGCTTACGGGAACTTGTCCAGCTACCAATAACCAGACGGACGTGGATGACGACAAAACAAGCACTGAAATATGGTACTGTAATTACTGTAAAATCATTGTGCCGAACGGCGATGTGAAGTTAATTGATAAAAACAAGACACGGAGGTTGTTAATAGGATT
>NW_027558114.1:0-13251 GCF_052425735.1 Oculina patagonica
TCATAAGCTTTTGCTTGCTAAGATACTGAAAAAAAAAAAAACAGCACTGACTCTGCTACAACTAGAGAAAATGGAAGCTGTATGCATTAATAACTTTGCAATTTAATTTAAATCAAAACAACAACCATCACCTGGGACACAGACAGGATCGAGTGCATTCGGCGAGCTAGGGTCTGCATAAAATCCTACAGGACATTCACATCTGTAGGATCCAATGGTATTTTTACATGTGAGATCTGAACGGCATGCATCTGACAGCTGTAGACACTCATTGATATCTACAAAGATAAAACAAACTTACATAATTAGAGTAGTTTTCACTTGACTGTGGAAAGTAATTAACGTTTGCTTTGGTTTTGCATTACTACGCTTACTGATTGGTTTTAAAAACTCGCGCCACTTTCTCAACCAATCGTGACTCAACCGCCCACGTTTCCCCGCACTTCGTGCAGGCTATATGCATTTGTTTCGAGTTTTGATTGGTTCACTGGACAGTTTGCGTCCTTTGTCATTGGCCATAGTGATCACTTTGGTCTTGGTATTACGACACCCAATTGAAAACTGCTCTCGATAGAGGAATATTATTCGCACTGTTGAAGTCGTTACGTAAAAATATCGAAGATCCGTTACCACATATGGTTTACATTTTTTATCCGTTGAAGTCAGCAGACCGGCTGAGGAAAGCTCACTTACCAGAGAACGTTTTATTTAGATTTATCTCTCAGTCAGTACAATCATAAGATTCAGACTAAAGAGTACTGACGTCTCGGTTATACAATGAAAGATTAATCCGAAATGTGAGAGGTGTCATTTCTTTTAAAGCAAAACTTCTTAGTGCACACTGACCTTGCTTAAACATGTGTATTCAATTTAAAAGAAAGAACAGACTTTTTCATTTGATTGCCTTGCAAAAATCTAGGTTGTTAAGTTTATTCTTCGAAACCGAACTCTTGGAAACGTAAGATCTAACAAGTCATGTTTTTCTCTGAAGCAAAGGTTACGTATCATGAACCCTGATTACTGATAAGTTTCGGAAGTTTACATTATTCTACGTTCAAAAATTATGTACCATCACACACGAGATCCAGATCATTCTGGGAGCTAGAGTTGCGAACAAATCCAGGGAAACATTCACATCTGTATGATCCAACCGTGTTATTACAGACAAGATTTGGGCACACACTTGAGGACTGGCACTCATCAACATCTGCAACAATCAATCAAGCATTCAAATTCACTTTCCAGAAGTAATGAAAGGGACTATGTCACGGATTTTAACAGATTTTTGAACCGCCAAAATTTATATTTGTTAGCCAACGTTTTCAAATAGTTTCCGCGCGCCTTCAAAAAAAGTCGGTATTTATAGCCCAAGTTTGATTTCTATCCCCAAATAGAGGGCATATCTTCAGTTTTTCATGGGTAAAGTTGCCTACCACTTATTTCTGAACAGTTTAGACCAAAAATCTGCGAAATCCCCGTGACATAGTCCCTTTAAAAACTAACTTCTATTTGTTATTAGCTAATCTCATTCAAAAGAATTACTTTACAATGGTTGCAAGTGCAAATGTGAAATGGAAATTTACAGTAATTATAAAGATGTATTAATTCTCTATAAGGATAATTTACCGGTACCTGTTACAAAATCGGCCGAGCCGCAGCGTGAGGACAATTTAAAATTACGAGTACGATTATTCTCTGAATTTTACGACACGAGGTCGAATTACTTATCGTATCAACAGTAAAATTCGAGGTAAGTAAGTCTTTGAGAACCTTTTTTGTGTGAAAATGTCCAATTACAGGTATCCAATCTGGTGTTGTTTAAATTGGTACCTGTAATTGGACACCCACGTGGTCGCGCGCCAATTACGCCGAACCAATCAAAAGCGAGAATTTTGTTATAGATACGATTATCATGATAACCATCTTATCTGACAAATTGAAATTACTCGCCCGATTCAGGGGTTTCATTAGGTAGGAAGGCACCAAAAGGAGAGAAGGCGGGTAGAAAAGAGCACAATGAAACAAATTTCTTTATGTTAGATTTGAAAGTAGGTGGTTACTGACTCTTGTGTATCCTGGTACTGCTACCCCGGCCCAGCTCTCGCCTTCTAACGAGAACCCTACCGATTACTATTACTTATTCTTTGTAAAACATAACTGAAAGCTACCTCTACCACAACCCCAACAGAGGCTATACCAAATACAAACGACTGTAACACCTACCCCAATCCTTGCACTAAATCCTAGAAAAATAACAGAGTTTATTTTCCAATAATAAAATCTTGATAGTTGGCAAGCTCACCAATACACACTGGTTGCAGTTTATCGGTTGAAGCAGGATCTGCCTTATATCCCAGGGGACATTCACATGTGTATGATTCACCAGTGTTATTGCATGTATGATTTGAATGGCAAAGATACGGTGACTGGCACACATCATCATCTGTAAGAAACACAAGCAAACATTTTACAGCACAAAAAAGTGACAGTTTTTCAACACTTGTGACCATATCATGAATACACATAATCAAGAAGAAGTATAGAATTTAACCATACAACTCATGTAACAAAGATTACTCCATGGAACATGGCTGTACCTAGGATTTTTTGTCTGCGGGGCAACCTTTTTTTTTTAGTTTGGTTTTTTTTTTCTTTCTTCAGTTTTCTTAGTTTTTTAGTTTTTCTGGCGGGGAGAACTGCCCCCCCCCCCCCCCCCCCGCTAGGTACGGCCCTGTGAAAAGTGTACATACCTGGAAGTTTTTGTGAAATGACAACACAAATCAAACCACAATCAGCTTCATGACTTAATTTCATATTTTCTTAGCATTATCAAGCTAGCAAAAAACTCCATTTTATTAGCACACTTCAGCGACTTTCTTAAGACTCATCATCAATCTTTCCTGAATGCATGACACATCCAAAAGCAGGGTTCAAAATAGCAGCCGGCTGTCGGCGGTAGCCGGCAGTTTGACGACACTTGCCGGCTACTTTTCACCGAAGAAATAGAAAATATCATGCCTTGATCGGCCAACTGAAATCAAAGTTGCAGTAATGTTGAAGTAAACATTTCATATCAGAAAATAAAGCAGCTACAGGGCTAGAAAGTGCGACTCACTGACCAAAATTTCATCTTGTCGACGAAAACTTCTGGTTTTACGGTTTACTTAGTCGCCAACGTGGCGACTTCATATTTTCTATGTTAAGATGAATAACGGGCCGCCCCACCTTCTCAGGTATTGTGTGATTTGTGTCCCTCAAAAAAATTACATTGAAGATCTTATTTGCTTCTCAAACATTCAAAATAAGAAAAGAAGTCACATTGCTCCAATCCATTCTGTTGCTTTGCCGTAAAATATTCTATCACTTCGGAAAACTTGCAAATGGCCGACCGTGTTTGAAATCGCCCCAGAATGCATCTGGGTACGTCATGTATGCAGATGGATTGTGTCCCTTGAAAATGCATAGCTCTCTAACAGCCGGGAGAAAATGAGCCTTGACAAAAAAAGCCGACAAATTCAGGCTTAAAACAAAATTTTATTTTGAACCCTGAAAAGGCATCTGCCACAGGGTGTCAAGTGACAAATGGCACTTAGAAAATAGGAAAATAGGAATGACAATGTCCAAAAAATAGGAAATAAATAGGAATTCCCACCTCAAAATAGGAAAAAATAGTAGAATTTCTTTGAGTTCTATCCTCTTAACACTCCTAACAGCAACTTTGTTCCACAACCCAACGCTTTAATATTTAACAGGCGCAATGGCATACATCCACAATGTATTGCGTATAAACAAAAACAAGTGTTACCACCTATGTGACCGAGCACAACTCATCCTACAATAATTACCAGATTCCAAATTTCATTAGTTTAATAAGCTTAAACTGTGGGCCCCAAATAGTTATGTCACACTCAAAGTATGTCACACCTTTAATATTTTTCTGCCTGTTTCCTAGACGCATTACTTAGCGGTTTGTATACGCATATCCGTAGGTGTTGTTTTTTGCGAAATGCAGAATTGTATCTAGGTATATATACAGGTATACTTGATTGTATTGTTAAACTCCCTGAAGAAGTGTGCGCTAGTCACACGAAACGCGTAGGAGAAAATAAAAAAGTTTTTGCATGCTATCAAAAGCACTGAGAAAGTCTGGGCACGAGTTTCAGAAGAAAATCACTCATAAAGGCTTCAAAGTGGTCTTTTTTGACATGATGTTTGAGTTTTTTGTAAAATTTATCAATTTTATTGACAATTTCATTTCAAATATTTCACAATGTTTCTGTGTACCTAGGAAAACCCTTAAAAAATAGGAAAAAATAGGAATTTCATGAAAAAATAGGAGAAAATAGGAGGCAGGCCAAAAAATAGGAAAAAATAGGAAAAAATAGGAACTTGACACCCTGCTGCCATTTTACATGATACCTCAGGGACCGGCTATAGCCCCCCCCCCCCCCCCAAATATTACCCCTACTTCAAGTCACTAGTCAGTCACCCTATTTGGAAAAATGCTCCCCGGTCCCTGTACCTATATGAAAATTCTACTCATAAAATGCACTCTGATTGGATGTCAGGCCGTTTTGCAAGAGGCAATGTAAACATGATTAACATGTATCATTATATTTAATTTGATTTATTTTATAAAAGGAATATATAATGAATACAAATTGTTCCTGATACAAACTTATTTACACACATTGGAAAATTTAGTCACAAATATTTTGTATTTGTGCAAGTACAGTCAATTGCCTTATACTTACATCCTACACGGACTTTAGCATACACCTCCACTTCACAGAGAGCCACCGTTTCATTAGCACCATTGCTCTTAACTGTAATGACTTTCCCATGTGCTTTTGGAGTACATATGACTGATAGTAGCTGACTGGATGTTGTATTGGCTACTCCACACAGCTGCTGATCTACATATAAAAATCACAACTTTTATATCACATTATCTGAAATAACATAAACAAAATTACATGTACGTAAATGATCTTATAAACGCCCTGGGCGTCTATTAAAACTTTTGGGGTTCTAGGGTAGGCGTTAAGTAGATATGAGGCGTTTCTTTTTTAATTTGTTATCCAATTTAGCTTACTGAACTTAAACGAAGCACAGAATAAGTGTCCAAATATCCCTTGCTACAACATTTGCATCACACTAGAGTAATTTAGTTTTTATTTTTCAGAGCCACAAATTGCTGGAAATTTCAGGGAATCACCTTACTGGATAGTTTATTTGTTTAAACAAAAAACATACCAACGAAAACATCATACTGGGATGAATGTGGTAAAGTGTCATCAGTGTAGATAACAACTTCACTGATGGTATGATTACTCCCCAAGTCAATCTCCCACCAGGGATTTGTCTCTTCCTTTGTTGCTGTGCATGTAACTCTGTCATCATCAAAAGCTTTTTCAGCACGCATTTCTGGTATGAAATAACTGGATTGCATTGCAGATCCCATCCATGTTAAATCATCTAAAATACAAAATTATTAAAAAGTTTTGTGATACACTGTCTTCCAAGAAGACAATGAAGTAAACGTAATGCTAAATATGCACTGGTCAACAAATAAAAACCCATTTGAGACATACCAGAGACATACTATAAGCCAAGAAGCAGAAAATACAACTAGAGGTTTAATCTCCGACTCATATGGGAAATGAGGAGCTCTCTGACTCTCAAAAACACTTTGTAGAAGTAAACAGTGTAACATAGAGGGGAAGTGCTAGCCGAGTACAGCAAGGACCATATATACCCTTTCGCTTACTAGGGGGCCTGGAAAAGTATCAGTGTGAACTTGAAGCAGCAACTAATTTAGTTTAGAATGCATGCTGATTTAAAGCGGGCAGGACTGCAAATAACAGTCAGTCATCGGCCATTGGTCAGCCAAAATTTTCTCAATCGGACATGATGTTCGGACAATTTTTTGATCGTTAATCATTTTACGGCAACAATGAATAAAAATCTGTCCAACCACAATTTTGTTTTGTCCGACCAAGACAGTGCCTTAGTAGGACATATTTCTTTTCAAGTGAAAAATTATTTGCAGCCCTGAGGGGGCATAATATGCCCTTTGGAAAACACATGAAACAAAAGACTGTGGATACCATATCTACTACTTGACACTCTTGTGTACTTGCATTAGCCAAACATACTGGATTAAATAGCTGTGTATACTTTTTAACTGGTCACAAACTGATAACCAGATATTAAGTAAATGCACAGATAGACTTGCATATCAAAACAGTTACCTTTCTGTAATTTTTCTTTACATCACAGGCACTTTTGAAATTTAGCATAAATCTTTTTTAGTTCTGGGAGGCATGGTGGCGTAATGGTTAGTGTGCTGGAATCCGGATCAAGCGGGCCGGGTTCGAGCACTGGTCGGAATAACTGTGTTGTGTTCTTGGGCAAGACACTTTACTCTCATAGTGCCTCTCTCCTCTCTCCGCGACATAATGCTGGGGGGTACCCTGTGATGGACTAGCATCCCATACAGGGGGAAGTAGAAATATTCCTAGCTGCATAATGCTACCGAAAACGGGATAAGCTCCGGCAGTATGTGCTGCATGGCTCGAAGCTTCCCTTCTCTCATATATAGCACCCTTCGTTGATCTACCATAACAAAACCGCTTTGCAGGAAGCAGAACGTCATGCACTTACATTCATACACAGCATAAACCAGAACTTCACACAAGTCCAATGATCCATGACTGTTTGCACTGATGACAGAAACATATCGGCCTCTTACTCGGTTTGGATAGTCACAAACAAATTCCTTCAGTACATTTGCTGTCACGATCCCATCAGAGGAAATGCAGTTTTCTCCTATCAAATGCTCTGTTCCTGTTTGATAAATGACATAACACGTTTTTTGTTAAATACCGTAAATGATCTAATAAACGCCCAGGGCGTCTATTACATTTTTGAGGTCCTAAGGGAGGCGTTAAATAGATATGAGGCGTTAATTAGAGAGAGGCGTTTATTTTAATTTAACAGTAACAACGTCAACAAAACAAATAGGATGGGTAGTTTTCTAGTGGAATAAGATACATAACAGAGTTGGTGAGTAGAAGACTTATCTTATCTGCGCTAATGCAAATCCCAGAGATGCTGTTCATAGTTCTATATCGATGTTTATCGCCATCAGGGTCAACCATGTTGGCTTTGTTCGAGTCAAGCAAAAAACTAACTTCATTGCGTAATTTTACTCTATGGAGCATTTCCTTGGTTTTTGATATGATTCTTGTAGGGGTGGGGTAGGGGTGGGGCGTCTATTAGACACGGGGCGTTTATTAGAGAGAGGCGTCTAATACAAACTTTGCACTTCAGTGGAGGCGTTTATTAGATACGCGGCATTTATTTGAGAGTGGGAGTTTATTAGATCATTTACGGTACCACACATTCAGTTCATGGTCAATTCAAGCTTACAGAAAATAATTAAAACAGTATCCAAATCTTACCACTTTATCCTACAGCATGCAACTTGTCTGTGGAATTATGAAGCGTTTTTAATTTATTTGTTTTAATTCTGATACTCACCGACAATCACTGCTATATCTGTCATGTTAACTTCACTCAATACTTGCACAAGGGCAACAGGCCTGATATACAGCAGATCAATCTTAAGAGCCAGTGGCTCAAAATGATCTGGTGTCGTGACACTTATGCACGTTTTAAAATCACCATCCACAGCTTGCGTGTAGTTTGGCTGGGCAAAAGCTATATTATCTGCAAACAGAAAATAACAAAAGAAAAGGAGAGAGTCACTTTGAGAGTAAAGTGTCTTGCCTAAGATCACAACATAAAGATCTTAGCCAGTGATCAAAACTCAAAGTTCAACACACTTATAATTAGGCTTCAGTACATCTTTGGTTATTGGTTGTTGTTACAGTCAATTTGACACTGTATGTCTTGACCAAATAATATATCTTGTTTAATGACTGTTTTTGGACTTACTGATAATGATATTTAATGATATAAAAACTATGAAACATCCCTCAATATGGATGTTTGACTCATTAAAAAAAAATGGTACTTACAGGCTTGGTAAATAAGTACTCAGTCAGTCAGTCAGTCAGTCAGTCAGTCAGTCAGTCAGTCAGCGAGCCAGCCAGCCAGCCAGCCAGCCAGCCAGCAAGTGAGTCAAGTCAGTCAGTAACAATTTCCCTTTGACAACAATTCACTTACCATTAGGCTCACTATAAACATAAACTTCACATAGCGTCAGTGGATAATTTTCCAAGAGCCTGATGTAGACGTATCTTCCAACAAAGGTTCTACCACAATGTACATGCCAGCCCTTGTTTTTGCTAATGTCTGTTACTGTAAGATTTGTACAAATATAATTCTTGAATTCTTGACCAATCACTGGAAAATGGTCTTCCAAATGAGCACCTGAAAATGAAACAAGTATGACTCAGAACCGGATCCAAGAACATATTAGAATGTCATTCTTTAGTCTTTGGACCATTGTTTGGCTAAGAAAACATTTAGAACCCATTCAAAGTGGTCTAAAGTCAAGCATCTATCAAAAGTAATGTGCAAAACATTTCAAATTTACATTGTTTACCAGTTTATTCAATTAAGTTTGTTCTAAAATACAAGAACTGTAGAGTGTTATGTAGACATATTAAAATTTTTGTACTGAATAATATTTTATTATGAACTTGTGAGCACTGACCTGAAAATAGTCTTGGATAAGACAAGTTAAGAACTTTTATATAAGTGTCAACATATGTAGCCCGAGTGGGCTAATTGGGAACAATAAACAATTGGAAAGATAAGACCTGAAGGCAAAACTTGAGTTGTGCAGATCAACCCAAAGGGAGGGGGGGACGCAGGATTTCAAGTGACCGGTATGATCAAATGTGGGCAAAAATCAAGACCTTAAAACATCCCTAGGTCTTCCAACAAAACCCCCAAAAAATCCCTGGACCAAAAATTAACTCCCAAAAAATTCTATGCGAAATTTCTGACCCTTAAATTTCCAGAAAGGGGGAATGATAATAACACGAGGAAAAACAGTAGAAACACGTTTGTTTGTACTTTATTCGCAGAACTACGCACCCAAGGCACTTACAGGAATCTTTACATTGTTTTTAATGCCCCCCCCCCCCCAAAAAAAAAATCCCTACTTAAATGAAGCCACCCAAAAAAATACTTTCCAACTTTTACTGCCCCAAAAAATCCTTTGATCATCCCTGTCACTTGAAATCCTGAGTACTACCCTCCCCCCCCCCCCCCCCCACCTGGGATATCAACCTCAAGTTCTCACAGTTAAGTTTTGCATTAGGATAGGTTTAGGCATTGTAAGTGCACCTTTGGAAACCATAAGCCACAGTACTGTATTGCTGAAGGCTGCAGTTATGATAACCTTTGCATCCCTTGCTAAATACTGTTATTTCTATCATTGCTAATCATTCAATTTAAACTTACCAACATGAATGATGAAATGAGTAGCCTCTGACTCACAGCATTCATATCTAAACTGTATGAACAAATGTGCAACAAACTCTAACTTTTCCAAATCAACCCTCCACCAGGCATTAGCATGCTTTGTAGTGGAACTGCAGCTTTTGCCATCATGAAACCGGCTGTCAATGTTACCATCTACTGCTCTTGATGAAACTGCGTCACCTAAAGTATCTGATTGATTGGTTGGTTTACCTCCAGCTAAATTGACCCCACCTGCAACAAGCAACAACCAAAATGAGTAAAAATACATCCAAGATCTCTGTTAAAAAAACCTTGTTGGAAGTATTTTCAAAGATCTTCAAATACCTACCAAAGATCCTTGACTCTATTTTGCCAGAGGGAGCAGAATCTGACCATGTTGACTTTAGAAGTCATACCTTTTTTAATATTTATGCAAATGCCACCAAATTTTCCTATTTCATCTGAAATTTATTTGGGAACAACTTTGTTTGAACATGTGACAGTTGATATTGCCTTGGTGACCATACTTTTAACAGTCATGTTTTCCCAAATTTTTACTTGTCTGGTCTCTAAATTTAAGTTTTGTCATTTCTTGTAACATTTTCACTTTAGAAACATTTTAGCATCCTTATAACAGTTTGATTTCTTTTATGTTATGTTTGGGATCTCTTGGCATCATGGGAATCTACACCCAATCTCCCTGGCCATAAAAGACTCAAAAAGGTCATTCTCCCAAGGGTAAAATTAATGTAAGAATATTCTGATTGCACATACTTCATGATGTTTGTTGGACTGGAGAGTTTTTTTTTACACTGGCTGATATCAAACCTTTTGGCCATTTAAAATGCAGTTAAATGCCCCAGGGCTCCACATGGCCAGAATTGAGATGTGTTGGAAGCCACAATGATGGTGTTTACAGTGAGTATTTTGTGTGAGAGCCCATCTTCAAGGCTGTTGTCCCCCCCTTCCCTTCCTCTCATTCCACTGTTTAATCAGTGTGACAGGTGCCTGTCTCCCCTTCCGTGTGGGAGCTCATGGTTGGGTTGCCACTATGGTTGCCAGGATTTGTCAGCCATGGGAGCGGTCTCCAATAGTGGAAGCTCCTGGACTTCTCAAGCACCCAACCTCCATTTAGCAATGCAGTTGTTAACTAGTGATATCAGGTCACTGTATTGCTCTCTACACGAATGCATTAGCAGGCTTAAGCCCATTTGTGGTATGGCAAAAACCATTATGAATCTTTCAGAATCAATCCAAAGAATATTTTTCAAGAATACTTGCTTACCTTTGCAAACTTCTGGAAAATCCTCATTGATAACTCCAAACAAGTTCCCTTTAGAAGATAGAAAGCCTGCTCTGCATTTGCACATATAATCAAATGTGGCAAATTTCTCATTCATAAACATTTTTGTGCATTCTGAATTTGCAGGACACTTAGTTTGCAGTTTGCAAGAATCTGCAAGAAAATAATAATAAATTACCATAAGTTACTGCTGGTGTTTTAACTGCAGATCTTGCCAATGCAACTACAGTCAAACGCCTTTGAACATAGACAATGACGGACCATAGAAATCGAAAGTATGTCATGTTTATATACTTACTGATAAAATTAAAACAGAACATTAAAAATAATTAACCCCTTAATCTTCTTGGCTGTGCTGTATTTATTGAACTATGTCTTTACAAACTAGGCTGCATGCAAGAGCCTTTCCAGCTAAAATGCTAACTAGATTTTAACGCTGGAATAAAAGTTTTTTTAAGTCCTGTTAAAGCACTGAATGAATACATTACATTTACATTACACATTGACCATTGTATTGTACGTACTGACCAATGTCATAACAATGGAATATTTTGGTAAAAATGTTTTTGTTTAAAGTTTCATAGACACTAAATCTGGTAGTCCTATAAGAGCTATCATCAGCGTACAACCTAATGCTTGTACTACTTTTATATATAATTTAAACAGTCTTAATCAATATGAGCTAAGTGAAAATGAAAATTTTACCTTTGTGGCGAAGGTCGCTGTAATTAAAATATTTCACTGAGCCATCTGAAGTTAAACAAAATTATCAAAGAGGAAACATTTTATAAATGTTTAATAATGATTAGTTTACTTTTGTTAAACTATTGCGATAAAACACAATGAAAATTTGAGAACACAAGAGAACTTTGAAAAAACAAGGAGCAAACATTAGTGCTACCAACAATTCTCAACTGTTCTAAAATAAAGTGTTTTTCCCCATGATAAAAACAGCTTTATTTTCAATTTTATGAAACATTACTTTTAATATAGAAATACTATAGTAATACAGTTTTGAACTTTTGCACTCCAATTGGCCGTTTGGGCAATCAGAGTGCAAGCGAAATCCAAAGGGTAAAAGTATTATGTGTGCATGATACACATAATATGACTGGTGCCTAAAAGATGGTAATTATATACTGTCCTCTGAGGCCCTCTTTGCTTCAGACCAATCAACAAGAGAAAGTTATGGATATTTACACCAAAAAATATGCCAAACACCCAGATGATTAAGATTTATACATCTTATCAGTGTGTGCTGAAACAAAGAGGCTAACAATAAAACTTAAGGTAAAAGCTGTTAAAATTGATGCTAAACGTTTTCGATCCGTTCGATCATCATCATTATCATCACTCTGATGATGATCGAACAGATCGAAAACGTCGATCATCATCATCATCATCATCACTCTGATGATGATCGAACAGATCGAAAACGTTTAGCACCAATTTTAACAGCTTTTACCTTAAGTTTTATTTTTAACCTTTTATCGGCGAAATGTATATAAAAGAGGCTAACACTATGAGGGGTGTTGAATGGTAAATGCAAGACTATGTGAGACGGCGAGACTGATATTTTTCTACAAACCCGAGACCCATAAATAATTTTTTAGTCTAACGAAAGAAATGGAGACTCTAAAAAGGCACCAAAAAAAATTTGAGACAGCAAAAGCCATTCAGGGAGGTGTAAAAACAAAATTTATGTGAATGTAAACCCAAGACTGTACAAGGATAAAACGCTGTTCCTGTAAAATTTACACAATCTCCATTGTGGAAAAAAACAGGCAGTGTTATAAGTGTAATGTACAGTTATCATAGAGCTTTACTTACTTGACTGAACTTGGTATGTGAGCAAATCATGCATGCCAATTACTGTCCCCACTGAATAAACAGGTTCACCATTTAAGGACCATGAGAATGGAGCCAAAACAGTGTCACTGATATCAAGAGCTCCCATATGTACTGGAGTATCTGGATATAAGTCCGCTGGTTGCACTCGCAGGATTTCTGTACTTCCAGAGTCTAGAGTGACATTCATATACAAGTCATTTTGGTACCGTTCCACAGCCAGCCAGGCTGAAGGTCTCCATGTAGCTGATTGAGAATCAAACATCAAACCATTTTCCTCAAGACTTCGTGGAATTTCTGAAATGTAATGTGAACATCAACAGAATTAAAAATCAATATATTGATTCTGTACACTGTTACAGTGCTTTACTGGCAGATCACAATCTGGTTGGTTGCGGCAGAAACCATCTATTGATTTATAAGATTGTCCAGTGGCTAAACTGATTAGCTGCACAGACATCTACTTTTAATGTGTATTTTTTGTGTGTGTATGCATAACTGTTGAAACTGGTTAAATAAATTTTGTGTTAAGTATATCCAGTGTGTAAAAGTCTTGATTTTTCAGGCTACACTCCAGGCACGTTGGAACAATTGTGTGCTAGCCTGAAAGCCTTTCTCACTGGCCTTACTTAATCTGCCAACTAGTAAAGCCCAAAATG
>NW_027558115.1:0-13246 GCF_052425735.1 Oculina patagonica
TTAAGCCCGTCCATCGGATGATACTACGTGGGTCTCAGATAAAAAAGCAAAACAAAAACAAAACAGCGAGGCCTGGGAATATGTTAAATGGACACTTGTTAAATGTAGCATAGCGCAAGGAAACCAAAAGTTTTTAAAGCTATACGCGAGCACCTCTTGTTTATAAGTTTTATTTTTGTAGTAAATAATAAAGATGGTAAATTTTAAGCTCGGTAATAAATAATAAAGATAAGATGTTCCATGGGTTTGATTCCCGTCGGGGACTCAGAATTTTTCTTTGTCCCATGCTCGTGTCATGTAGAACATCTTATCTTTAAGCTTTATTTTTGTTATTTAAATATCCAACAAATTAAACAAAAACCCTTTGTTTTAACTGTCAAGCCGGCAACAAAATAACAATAGGTGACGACAGCGATATCTTCGCTAACGCGTGGCCCGTGCAGTGAAGTACCCAGACCGTGGCAAGTTCCAGAAGTCGGGCAACGACCGAGAAAAATAATAAGAATTGTTGTTTACTCGAATAACTATTAAAAAGCGCGCAACTAACAGTGTAGAACTGGCAGTCGTCTAAGGCTTATTTTTTTCCGAGACTCTCCATGTAAATAGCATCCGATTGATGGGCAGAGCATCCACGACGAGTCTATGAGGAAAACAACTTCGTGTAAGAAGACATCAGAGTCTCCTGGCCGGTCCTCGTCGCTGATTGGCCACAAAAATATTTTTGTGGCCAATCAGGAGGAAGGAGTTCAAACGCTTCTGGAACTGGTTCGGTAAGACAAAGTGCCCAGGGGCTGTTACGCTCTATGTTGTAAACTTTCGCCCGAAAATCCCGTTGTCCCGATAAGCCGCCCGTCGCCCCCACTAACTGCCCCTGGGTCTCCGAGGATGACGCAGATCTTATTAAACTGAGTTTTCATTTCCTCTTTAGCTTTTCTGTTCAAAATATTTATTCTCCCTACTGACCGTCATACATTCTGTTGAATATTTGTATTGAGAATGTGTTGTTACACCAAGCTCATTACGTGCGCATGTGTCCTAGCTTCCTAGCTTCGAGATTCATCGATATTGTCTTCAGAAATTAGCTTTTGAACAGTGTCAAATGAGATGTTATAGTTAAAAGCTAAATTCCATAAAAATGATGATGATGATAATGATATGATAATGAAGACAATGGCGACGACGATCATGTTGATTATAATAATGAAGGCCTCAAACATTTATTTTACTTTTATATTTCCGACGTTCACAACACTCAGCGAGCAAATAAAAACAGGAAAATGTAGTGACAAAGGAATAACCTTATCTCAGAAATCAATATAGATAAAAACCAAACCTAAATTGAGTAAGCGTTTCTAAGTTATATATTTATAATTGTGCTTCGACAGCAAGTTTAAGATTACTTTTTTTGGTTTCTATTTCATTTCTATCCGGGAATACAGTAAAAACCCGCGTGTAAGAACCTATTTTTTTAGAGTTTGGCAAAACAGGTTCTTGTATTATGGGGTACTTATTGACAGTTTAGGCTAAGTAGGTTCTTAATCAGGTTCTTAATTTCTACAGAGTAGACATTGTTGTTGATTATCAGAAAATAGTATAAAATCTGGTCTGTTCTTCATTATAAATATTTATTAATGTACCCATGTTACCAAAAGTCCAAAAACATACTGTATATACCCCAGTAACATCACCTTAATCTGGTTTTTGGTAAAAAATATATATAAATTAAATAGTTAAACCCTACATATAAGAACCTGTAGGAATTTGTTTGGCTAAACAGGTTCTTATATTTTGGGATATTATAAAAGCAAATTTCTGCCAGAAGGTTCTTAAATGCCTAGGTTCTTACACGCGGGTTTTTACTGTATCCGCTACGTGGCAGGATTTATGATATTCTCCAACACTACCAAGCAAGGTATATATTTCCAGTCGAGTTTGACCCCTGCTCTAATTTTCTACGATTATGGATTTATCGAGATAAATTTTTCAGCAAGTTGTGGCTGATCTGAACTATTGCCGAAAAGAAAACGCATTTGCTCAAAATGATGAGTGCCATAGAAGTTTAGAAAATCATTATTTCAAGTTAACTATAAAATAGCCCCGAGTAGTAAAGCAGTCACACAATCTCGGCGCGCACGCATGACCAACGTTTATCGCAAATCAAAAACTGGTACTTCGAGACAAAAAACCTTGTGAATTAAAAAAAAAAACGAACAGAGAACGGAAAGCTTTAAACATGCTTAAAGCACTTGGCCAGAGCACTCGAAAATGAGAAGAAGAAGAAGAAGAAGAAGAAGAAGAAGAAGAAGAACAACAACAACAACAACAACAAGAAGAAGAAGACACGCCTTCAATTCGAGTTGTTCTCTATACTGTCGCTGTCATTTCCTTGTGCTTGAACAAAGTATGATTAAGGTTTTTTAATTTCTACCCTGTACATAAAATTTACATAGCTCAGTTTGCAATTGGTTCATGCAACCTGTGAAACTTTGATTAAGCTTAAAACGGCCGGGAAAAATGTTGCAACGTCTGCTGAGATTATTGAACGAAATATAAGACATTTTTCCTCTCGAAATAGCCTTAGTTAAATAAAATTTGGTCTAGTAAATCATTGTGTAACTAAATGTTTGTATACTACAAATGTAATAATATGTATGTAAATATTAAACAATGTGTAACTTATTGTAAACAGTCTTCCTTTTCGGTTTTTCTTTGTGCATTTTCTTGAAATTATTGGTTCAACTCCTTTTTTCGTTAAAAATGTTGTAAAGTAATATGAATTTTGCTTAACGATTTATGCCATGTGACGTGTATCTACCATATCCTATGCGGTGAAGTTTTTGTTGTAGATAGTGTTAAAACGTGAATTCCCTCGTTATTTTATCATGGATGCTATCCTATGTTCAGTTTTACACGATTAAAACAGTTAGAATCTGCGAGCAATTGATATTACAATCTGAATCACCAGTACACACTCAAAACATTCAGCGTTTATACAATCCTCGATTGATAAATAATTCTGTCATTACAAAGAAACAAAGTAAATATAATACGTTACCTTGGCGCGCTCCAAAAATTAAGATATCGATTCATCAAATTTTGAGCATCGTCGACTATTTGGCGAATTAAAACTCAATTTTGCTTCACCGATGTAAAAAATCATTTTGAAATCATAGATAAATGCGGGCTTGCGCAGACCCCGAGCAGACAATCGTGTAAAATTTCCTTCACCGGCATTGTGATATATTTTTATATTTTATGGCGTCGCACCTGCATTTCATACCTCCTTCTGACAGTTTATGTTGTGTTATATGACGTGTTGTCTTACAATAGGCTTCTTTTGCAATCCACTCCAGTGAAGTGGTAACACCAAGCAATCAACTCTCTTCACCTTGAGCAGATTACTTACAACGCCACGAAAAAAAACCCCACAACAATCGTGAGTGGAAAACCCCAGGAAAACCTGATATTTTGGTATTTCAGCCTGTGTTATCAAAACATGGAAACAACAATGGAAAATTGTGGCAACGATCGACATGCGACATTTGTTCTCAGAGCAAAATATTAGCAGAAGAGAAATTAATTTTTTGAACGAGTGGTTTGGAGTCGTGCTGACTTAGATTGTATTTATTGGCCTTGGTTTTGCCCCTGGAGAGTCAAGTTTAAATTACACACTGTACGATGAAAGAAAAATCTTCAATTCATGACGTTTTTATTAAGGTATTGAGCTACGTTCAAACTAGCAAATAATACAGCTGGATTTAAAACTATTAAATTTATTGCAATTAACACGGAATAGGAAAACAGCTTCTTTTATATTAGTAGTCAACACTTATTGTATTGATTAGTCCAAGGAAACGTTTGTTTTCAAAAAAACACGGCTTCGTTTCGTACAGAGTTAAAAAATCTTGAAGGTCGTTTAATATTTAAGGTTACAAACATCAGTGTAGTAAAACAGATCTACAAATTATAGCTCAAATCATTTTAAACTTTAATGTAATGTTAATGGAAGCCAGCATAATTTTGTAAGACAAGGTAATGGGAAAGGCTTTAATAATAAAAAAAAAGGACGATTAAAGATTAAGAACAATCAGAAAGTAAATTTGCTTAAGAGCTTAAGAAGAACACTGCAATAACCTTAGACTGTTCACAGCCCTCTGTTTTTTCGTATTATTTTTGTTGAAAAGTAGAAAGGCCGTAGATAGTCTACAAAAATTTAAAGCTTTTTTACATTATGTATCGCTAACTAAAATGGAAGCTAATAGCAACAGATGCAATGTATACGATTTACTGCTGAGTAATGAGAATGTACAGACAGTGTACTGCGTAATGAAACGAAGATCGCTATCAAAGTACAAAGCCAAAACAGAATGAGTAAACTTAAAATCGAAAAACAAAATGACAAAGAACTGTATGATGGACGATACTGCCACCCCACGGAAAAACGAACAAACCATGCAGACCTGATCAAGGCCCCTTGCATTGAGCTTTTCTACGAGCAACATAATATATATAATAAAGTGGGTATCAACAAAAAATACCTTTGTTGAATGCATGATGCAAGAAAAAATAATGCAAATATCTAATTAAACGTGATCTCCTATCATAGCACTCTCAACGACATGCTCGTTGTATCGCACACAACTTTGTTTCTGTATTTGTTTTTTTTTTTTTGTGCTACAAATCACCACGCCATGTATACCTTCAGGGGCTTCCCCAGTACGCAAAGTTGAGACGTAACTAGTTCAAATTTTAAAAATGTCAACCTTATTTCAAGTTAAATTGGCCACAAGAATTTTTTTCTCAACGAGAATAATCTCACTCAAAAACTCAAAAACTGTATCTCAAAGCTATGACGGTAATTCCGTGTTCTGATTCCAAGGTGAATTCTAGTCCTACCAATTAAAAGCAATAAACAATATGCTGCTGTTTGCCCACATTCAATTCCAGTGAAATGTTTTTCAACATTTTGCAAATTTAACATAAAAAATAGATAAAGTGCCTGCCGATAATGATTCTCAACGTGAAAGCTGTAAAAATATCGAATTCCCAAATACGTGCTTTAAATCTAAACTGTTATTACAGGAAAAAAACTCAGGCTACAAATCTGATCAGAAATGGAAACTGGAAGATTGTTCCTACATTATTTCCTTCAAATAACTAAAGAACTTAAAAACAAATCTAGCTTAGTTGCTTAGGCTTTCGCAATGAAATGTTTCACTTTCTATCGCCCGACCGACCCAATTATTGAAAATTCCTTTTTTTTTTTTTTATTCATATTTTTTTAATCGTATTTTATTTGTTTTTAAAGATGCTAACGTGTAAGCTAAAACACCTTCGTAAACGTAACTAAGCATGTTCTGTAGTAGCAAGCTCTCCTTATTAAATTTCAGTGCTGAGAAAGTAACGATTCAGGCTTCTATGTTCACTTGGAATTATTTTAAACGCTTTTTTTCAATTGCATTTTTTAGCCCGACCGACCGACTAACTTTCACTAGAAATGAACGTTTTATTGGCATGGTCACGAGGAAATCTTCACCAAGGTGATCCGATTTCTTTTTTAGAAAAATAGTGCCCTTTCGAACTCACCAATTGAGTACAATCAGCTCTGATTTTGACTGCAAACCGTCGATCCTGCTTTCTAGTTCCTATCAGCTGGTGTCTTGCGGGGAATAAGTATAACGGTGAAAGATCTCGACACAGAATTACAATTATGACCTTTTGACAAACGTCTTTAATTTTAACTTAGTATATAACATCATCTTGAAGCTTTATATGTATAAAGTTGTTTCCGCTGATTCAAAATATCGAAACCTATTTTTATGCATCAAAACACCTCACGTATAATGGAATATTTATAAAGATCTTCTTGACCTTTTGACAAGAAGATTTTAATTTTTACTCATTGTATTCCGTGAACTTGAACCCTTCTATTTAGAGAGTTGTTTCCGCTGATTCAAAGTATGACATCCTGTTTTTCTGCATCAAAACACAACTCAGATACAATGACCATAGCCTCATAGATGGCTAACAAGAGCAATTTCAGTTAAAGGAGCTTTGTTACACATTTGCTTTAGTGCGTTAAGCCAACTCCGGAAGACTAGTTTGTTTTCGATCAGGAGGACCTAACAAATCAGATTCCCATAGAAACAGTGCATTTCGGACGAACTTTGCTCATAAACTACCGTCACAGCAACGTGAGAGAAGCTACATGACCAAGGCAACTATATAACGTCGGCAAAAAATGTCAACACAAACGATAAACGCGCGCATATATCTTTATTTAGCACAACAGTTAGTAAAAAAATCCAAAATAATGATTATTCTTTTTCCTCGCCTTATTCGATATGTCGTTTTCAGTGTTGGTAGTAGTGTGGAAGTCAGTGAGAATTGACTTCTGAACTGAAATAAACACAAGAAACAATTAACACTTTCGAATTACAGCAAGGAGCCCGAAACTGGCAAAAGTGTGTCCTCTTTGGTGCAGACGTGTAATCCAATAAGAACCCTTGGAGCATCTTTTACTTGACTTCTGATTGGATTAAATTCTCATGAGAAAATTTAAGTGAATAGTCTATCGCTCATAGAAAAACAAGGACAAGAAGTCTAATTGTTTTAGTAGACACTCAGGGCGTGTTTATATGGAGGAAAGTTGTCCCTGGTAGGAGGGCTACCCTCTCCCCCGAGCTATCTTTTGCCGAGCGTTTATATGAAAAAGTTGTCCCTGTTGACCGAGCCAAAACTTGGCCCTCTCGGTTCAAAAGACTGGCGAGAGTTGTTTTGAAACATCTATTATGTCTGCCTTTTTTTAAATAAGGAACGCTGAAACATCGACCACGACCATTTTTTAGACAAATTTACCGCCGACTTCGATTTAATGTATCTGCAATTTTGTTTTGGTCGACTGCAGCGTTTGCGCATGCTCTGTATGTGTCAACTTGTCCCTGGTAGGCGAGGCGAAAATAACCAAACTGTTTATATGGAAAAAAGTTGGCTCGCTCCCCAGGGTCACCCTACCTTCAAAGCGAGTGACCCTCCACCCAGGGTCACCCTGGCCCCCGAGCCAACTTTGCAATTTCTCAAATAAACAGTTCGCAGCTATTTATAAAGAAACGTATGAAAAGCTCTCTCGCCCGGGGTGACTCGGTATGGAGGGTAACCCTCCTACCAGGGACAACTCTCCTCCATATAAACAGGCCCTCAGAAGGAGTGCAGTCCTAACATGCAATTTTGCGCGCGATTGCGTTCTCAGCGAATAGAAACGAGGCTGGACATCCAGTAGAACACTCTAAGGGTCTTCTAACAGCAATTAGAAGAACCGTCTTCACTGTCATGTTTGAAATTGTGGTCCTTCTTCCTTGTGTTCCTTGCATATGATAAATAAATTATCCTAGTACAGTGAAAGCCTTAAATACGGGACACCAAACAGACACACAAAATTGTCCGTATTATTGGCGTGTCCGTATTGAGCCTGCTTTTAGAATACGCGTCGAGGACAAATATTTTATAAATAAAAGGACTAAAACATGTCATGTAAAGACAACTGAAACCAATGCACACCATTCTCTAGTCTCTCTACTGTAACGAAAATACCACGGGCTCATAACAAGAGTGAAGCCCTACATACAGGAGATCGTTAAAACGTGAATGAACAGAAAAGGCACTGAACTGTCCTAATTCATAATTTGTTTGCTGTACTGGAAGGCTCGGATTGGCTTTGTTGTCACGAGTAATAAAAGCATTTTTTATACACAAGGCAGTTGGTTTCGCCAAAAACTCGTCTTGCTTAGTGTAAAACAGCCTATGCAACGCATAAAAAAGTCGAGGTAGCGCGCCGCTGCCGCGATCGTTCCTGCGAATATGTAGAATTTGATTGCACTTTGGGTAACACTTTTTGCACCGAAAACGCGTTAAGAAATGTGCAGTGATTCAGGCTAGCTAACAATTTTACAAAATATATCCCAGTGTACATGTAGCATTGAGCTCTTTCAATATGACATTTTAAAAGCATTAAAACTGAGGAAAAGAAAAGAATTAAAGTTTACCAAGGTAAACAAATAGAATATGTCGTGTAGATTAAATTCAGGAACTATTTTACGACGTCAAATTTTCAGTATTACAAAAACCTGGCCAGGAGGCTTTCTTATATTAATAGCAAATTGGTTGTTTTTTCTTGACAAGCTGAGTCAAAGTTCTAATAACCTTCCGGTGGACATTGCGGTAAAAATTAAAATCTGATTTAAAATTGGTTTCAGGGCCTTACTGACGAATTCAAAAATACACACACTAAAAAATACACCTGTTTCTCCTCTCAAAGAACAAACTTTTCTCAACTTACTTCTCTAGTTGCTCAGATTTGTTGTGCAATACTAAAGCTTCTTCATTCCCTTGTTTTTGGCTTGATATAGAATCCATGTGTTTTATCAAGTACGTGTTCGCATGTGCTAGTTGTACCAACACATTAACGTTGAAATCTTCAGTAATAACGCTCAAGCTAATTTCAATGGCGCTTTAGATTATAGAAGTGTTACTCGGCCTTGAGTAGGTGTTCAGCTTGTCTTCTTTATTGCATAAATTAACCCAAAAATAATTCATTATCACCCTGTAAATGCATGTTATTACCAAATTCTCACGCATTTAACAGTTCCTTTCTCTACAGTCTGACAACAACTCTTCTTTATTTTCCTAAGGGTACTTTTTTTACGTGAACCAAACAGTAGTAAATTTCATTCTGGGAGAAGTTGTCCTGTCGAAATGCAGAGTTTTCTTTAATCTTGCCATGGATTTTTTTTATAATTTCCGGCGATTTAATTTGGTTTTTGTAATCGGTAAAAAATAATAAATTATTAATCGAATTGTAACACTGAAAGTAATCTTTACTTTCAGCACAAAACATAAAAACTTCTTTGATAGTTGGAAACAACAAAAGAAACATTTTTTTTAAATAGACACATTCAAAACGACTAAACAAAGCAAACCGAACCACATAACATTAGTTCTGTCATATGCAAGGTAATTGTTCTAGAGAGAATTTGGAGAAGCACGAAGCGTAGGCAGGCTAAAGTGAAGTCACTCATCCTCAGAGCTGGTTTGGAAAAAACTGCTTGTCCGATAGTTTTGTTTACCAGAAAATTTTTCATATGATAACTTGTGACAAGTGACGACGGCAAAGATCTGTGGCCAGAGTCACGGCAAACTGAAGACTGGATTCACTTTTCATTGATATTTATTGTGATGAAACTACGGCTCATGATCACGCACGTTTCACAGCGAAAAAAATGGTCTTTGCGAGCATTTGCGAGCATGCGAGCACAGCGTTTTTCTTTGCGAGCACGAGCATTGACAAAAATTAGCCTTGCGAGCAACGAGCACTTTTCAAAAAGCTACCCCACTAAAAACCGAGCATGCGAGCACTTGTAAAAATGTGTGAGCACGAGCAAACGAGCACCCACTTAAATGTTGCGAGCATTCCGAGCAAAAGCTTAATTTTGCGAGCACTGCGACACTTTGAGGGACCATTCATGACCCCTTATTTAATTAAACAAAATCCCTCCCCGAAAATAAAATTCTGCGAGAGTTGACCGCGAGGAGACTGGCCTGGTTGCGAGCACTGGCGCAAAGAATGGCGCGAAGCTCAAAGCAAGATGGCGGCTGCCGATTGAAGCATGGAGCCTTTCATTCAGCTGACTTATAGCGAACAGTGCCCCCAGAAAACTTCACAACTGACAGAAACAGCATTCATCGATAAAAGGAAAGTTCCTGAAAACTTCTGGTTAGATTTACTGGAGAGAAAATGTCCAGAAGGTGCGTAGTGTGTGTTTTATGATTCAGATGTTTGTGCACGTTCAGCTTGAATTGATCAAGGCTGTGTACGCTTACTTAACTTAAATGTCGCATAGTACATAGTTTGCTGTAATCTAAGGATTAATGCAGAGAAGTCGTAAATACAAACACTACAACATGCAGGGAATAATTGTATCACTTTTCACAACGTTGATCGTGATCGATTGTTTACAAAATGTAAATTTTGAGGGCACTCGCATGAAGTCTCCACCAAACGATATCTTTATATTTTGATGGAGATGTCTTTTCCTTGGGGAATTTAAACTCATTTCTCGAAACTAGAACATATCCTGTAAATCTAAGTTCTTGTTATATAAGAGAGAAATAGTGTATCAAGCTTGCACAGTTACAAAGCAAAGAACCCCTTGGAGTCCAACAAAGCTGTTTTCCCCCATACTATAAACCATTTACAGTAGGTCCACGTCAGCTGTATAAGTTGAATTTTTTTTACTTGCTTTACTAAATAAAGCTTTGTATGTTTGCATATATTTCAAATATGTTCAGTGGTAAACAGAGCTAATGCTCAAGGTGTACAATATAGGGACTGTGACAGCAGGCTTTTCAGTATTCAATTTCTTGACCCAAGTGACTAACAATATGAAACAGATAGCTACATAAACTCTCATTCATGTATGTAAGACTATGTAAGTTTTATATTGCTACATTAACCTTGAATGCATGAATGTAAAATGCAAATTCAGGTTACCAAATTTACCAAATATTCAGAATTCACCAAATTATTCAGGTTGCCAAATTTATAACTGTTTTCAAAATAATATGCAATTCTTTCGATTTTATACACATGCAACATAATTTTAGCCAAAATCCTAGTATCCTTATATATTTTAATATTTACAACTTCCATTCTAGGTACATGTACACTGTAAGGCTTTTGCGACTTTTTAATTTTTACTTTTTACTAGGGCCTCTATTGATAACAGTTTTTATTGTAAAAGCAGATGGAGTCACCCTCTTGAAATAAAGGGTTACTACAAATTTTAACTGGGGGTTATCTCTTTGGATATATCTTTTGCTGATTATTCCATGGCATGAGTTGGACATGAGATTGTAGATAGCTGATCAGTCATGTTAGTGCCCGGGGGGGAGGGGGGGGAGGGGGTACTCCCTATAATGGCCTATACGGGGAGGCTCTGCCTGAAAGGGGTACCTTTTTCAGGCTTCAGGTATATAAAAAGGGTAAGGATTTCACAAGTTTTGGTATATGAAAGGGTATGAAAATCCGTCATTTAGGTTTTTAAAAGGGCCTTTAATTAAAATATTTCGAACAGATGCACTTTATGGCTGTATTATTTTCATTTACTAAGCGTTGCATAAAAAGGACAAGAAAACGTCCTGTTCTAGGTCTATGCCATGTCTTTTAGGTATATGAAAGGGGTACCTTTTATCAGTAAAAGGTCTACGAAAGGGGTACAATTTCTGTCAAAATGGTATATAAAAGGGTAAGGAGTAAAAGCTTGGGGCGGAGCCTCCCCGTATAAAACTTTTTTGAGTGCCCCCCCTGGGTGTTAGTGTGATGTTGGCTGACATCCCACATGCATGATTAACTGTATCAGTAAATTTTATTTATTTTATTTTGTCAAAAAAGACAGGAAGACTATTTTTGTTGCCCCTGTTTGTCAGACATGGTGCATATATGATGTCTAAAGTATATCTAATGGCTGCTCAGCCAATCAAAACTCTGGAAGTATAATATCCATTGCCCAAGTTAAACCAATTACGTGTATGAAATAATATTTGATGAATTATGTGACTTGTTATGTAGTGTATTTTCGTCACCCAATGGCAAGTCACAGGGTAGGCAATGTTATCAATATGTGTGTGAATATGTTAGGAGGTCACTCATTAGTAAACTGGTTATCTTAAAAAGGTGCTACAATTGGAAACAAATCAAAAAACAAAAATTTCCTATTCTTTATATATTTTGTTTTCACAGGGCTTGGTGAAGTCGCTGAAAGTTTATTGAATGATGATAATCTTTCAGCAGCAGATTTCTTTGATGATCAGATTGTGTTGCCAGATGTCAGCACTTCAGAACAATTTGCATGCAGTAATGATTGCCTTACAAGCCCCAAGACAGTGGACTGTAATGAATTCAAGACTCCACTGACTTCAAGATACAAGCACAAGATTTCTGAAACACCATGTTTATTCTCACAGGATGAATCAATTAATAATACACCAACATCAAGTGAGTAAATTGTTTTTGCTCAAAATTACATGTATGTACAATGTACAGTGTGCATGCAACTGCTCATATCCAATATGGGAAAGGCTGTGTTCCTTGCCTATAGACATACAGGTGTACTGTAAGTCTTAAAGGCAGTGTACACAGCCGCATAGACATAAGGCCAGGTTTTTGAGCTATTTCAGTAAGAAATAGGAAAAAGATTTTGCCTTTTGGCTTTTTTTGGTGTATTTAATGTATTTTTTTTACACATGATAGATAGATAGATAGATACTTTATTAGCGTGAAATAATCTTAGCTTTACGGCTAGTTTACAGTTATTTCACGAAATTAAAAACTAAAATCTAAATTAATTAAAATATATACAATATAAAAATGCTAGCTACTATAGATAATATAATTAACATGATTAAAAATATAAAAAATTAAAACACCCTTGATTGATTAACATCGCTATAAAAAGTCCTAAAAAATAAAAACTTACAATTTAAAACGTTAAATTTCGAATGTTGCGAATAATGTATCGAATGTATGTGGATTATTGTGTTGTGTTCCAAGGCAAGCCACTTTCTGGCTCAAAATCTATGTGTACTGCAAACTACTGTTTGTACCAGAAATTGTGTTCACCCATTATAATTTGCACCAATTTCAACCAGGATTTTAAAATGAGTACTTGTAAATTGTCACAGTAACCTTACAAGCCTCTTTGAGAAGTCACAGGCAGTTAGTCAGGGTGAAACTAAAGTTTGCAAGAGGAACAAGGATACTTGTAAACTTTCATCAAATCTATTTTGCCAATGAATTTATAGGTACATCCTCTCACCCTGACGTACTGTTCCTGAGTTCTTGAGGATGCCAAACACAAATCTCTTTTGACATCACCAAAGCTTGCTCTTTGATTGACTCAAAACAGCCACATAACGTAATGTTTAATAAATGAGCAGCAGTGTTTTATCAAGTTTAAAACACGAGGTGCAGCCGAGTGTTTTAGACTTGATAAAACACGAACTGCAAATTTATTGAATGGCTTAAAAAACTTCTGATGTAGATCAACTCATTCTTGCACTAATATTTAGATTTGGGTTTATTTTGGCCTAGAAAATTGGACGCAAAGTTTAGCCGTGTCTTTATCAGATATAAAGACACTCATTAAACATTAATTTCTTTTGTATTTTCTTTGTAAATTATTAATGAGTTTTT
>NW_027558116.1:0-13234 GCF_052425735.1 Oculina patagonica
CGGCAGCGCACCAACCTGAAAGATATAAAAAGAAAGACTGCAGCGCACCAACCTGAAAGATATAAAAAGAAAGACGGCAGCGCACCAACCTGAAAGATATAAAAAGAAAGACTGCAGCGCACCAACCTGAAAGATATAAAAAGAAAGACTGCAGCGCACCAACCTGCAAGATATAAAAAGAAAGAGAGAAGCGCACCAACCTGCAAGATAGAAAAAGATAGAGAGAACGCACCAACCTGCAAGATATAAAAAGAAAAAGAGAAGCGCACCAACCTGCAAGATATAAAAAGAAAGAGAGATGCGCGCCAACTTGCAAGACATAAAAAGAAAGAGAGAAGCGCACCAACCTGCAAGGTATAAAAGGAAAGAGAGAAGAGCACCAACTTGCAAGATATAAAAAGAAGAGAGAAGCGCACCAACCTGCAAGATATAAAAAGAAAGAGAGAAGCGCACCAACCTGAAAGATATCAGTAAAAAAAAGAGAGAGTTAGTAGTGCACAGACCTGAAAATTTAAAAAAAAAGAGGGAGATAGAAGTGCACATGACTGACAACCAAAGAATAGAACAATATGTGCGATACGAAGTTTGGCATATATTTGTATTCTGTGCATTTGTAATCCGTACATGTGCATGTTGTCATGTAGTCTCTTGGGTATTCTGTGTTAAGAGTATTTAGTACGAGTTCATTCTCTCGGCGTGTTACCAGCACTGTTTCAGTTTATTTTGTTATGCCTGTCGAATCGACTGGAGCTTTGGCGGAGTTGGTCCTAAAGTGCTCGAAGCCATCAAGCAAATTTTTCGACAGCTGTTCAGTAGTTCATAACCATGCAATCAAAACTTTTCGACAGTCGTTCAGTAGTTCATAACCGTGCGTCCAGAAAAAATTACAAGCAGTTAAGATGTGCAGTTTCATCCGTTCCACACAGCTTTGTGAGCCGTGCATTACTCATTCGGTAGCCACGTATTTTACCTGTTCGGTATAAAGCCCTTAGTGTACTTTTTCGCGTGAGAGGTCACCTTTAACTACAGTTATCGAGTCTAGGCTAGCCGACTTTAAGCGAGATTTATCCGACGAGCGTGATTCTTCAGTTGCTGCCGTGGTTATAGGAGTTAAGGGGGCAACAAGAAGCAATACGAGCATCAATGGCAAGTTCTTGATTGGCTTTCCGATGCTAGAGATTCCCTGGCTATTGTGAAGTACGAAAAAGTGAAGAAAGCCATCGAAGAAGGTATAAGCCTGACTGAAAACGCATTAGGTAATTACACTCCTTCTTATAAAAGCGTGAACACTAAAAAATATGTCTGGAATGTTTATGTTTAGCCAATCACATGCGAGAACTTCAGACCGCAGAAACCACAAACAACAAATGGATTTCCATCGGTCACGGAGCAACTTTAGTTCTTATTTTGTTTCAGGATACACGCTCTGTCTTTTTCAGGAATTTAAAGAACTGCTATTCTGTCGTATCGAGGGCCATCCAGAACAAGGTTTCAGGGATTTTTGACGGAAAAAAAAAAGGACGGTTCCTTCAGCGACGTTATACGACATGGTTCAGTGCATGCAGTATGTTGTAGACACGTCTAGACATAAGATGTAAACACGATAAACCAAAAATAAAATACAAAATTGTGGAGTTTTCGTTACTGATTGTAAATCTTTTCGGTAGAACAAGGGATTCGATTTATTTCGGCAAACGATTTCAACCCTAAGGCAATCAGAGGTTCCGTGATCGTAAGACTGCAAACTGTAAAGGCTCCAGACGAAAATTATTCAAAATGTTGCCGTGATAACAGATTGGTGCAAAGTAAACACCTCAATCGCTTGATTTTCGCTTTTCCTTTCCGCTATCGTTTCGCTGATATCGAAGAAACGAACCTTCCTTCTATCAGTGTTTAGGTCTGCTACAATAGTTGGGGTGAGATAAAAACCGGAAAATGCAAGCTTACCTCAGTTCAAATTGTAACATGCCATCAGGCGAACGGTAACTGCAGAAACGAATTCGTTACAATTTTTGAAAATTGGCGGCAACTGGGGCAAATCGTGGCATCGGGCGCATTGGTTTTTCAATTTTTTCTATAAAAAAATCACTCATACATATTCTTCAGTACGGCAGTGAATGTTCTCAAAAAGAAAGGAATTACAATTAGTGTTTCCTTGTAAATTGGAGCGAAACGAGAACCGAATATTGTTCCGTGACCGATGGAAACCCATCATTCGTTGTTTGTGGTTTCTGCGGTCTGAAGTTCTCGCATGTGATTGGTTAAAACACAAAGAACATTCCAGACATATTTTAAGTGTTCACGCTTTAATAAGAAGGAGTGTAAGTTTACTGATAGAAGTGAGTTTGGCTGGTCGACAGTTGGCGAATATTTATCGGACGAGTTGGCTTCAAATTCTGAGGACGAGAAACGCATTTTTCGTTCTGAGAGGCGTGCAGAGCGTTGTTCTAAACAAGCAGCGAGTTGTTATAGGGTCACTAATGGAAGCACAGGAAGTCGCCTCCTAATTTTGCATCGTTTTCGTCTGCAAGATTTGGTTCCACAAGGGGGTTAAAATTGTGTATATTTTGTATGTCAATCATTTAATTTGGGGCATTGCATATAATGAACATTCAAGTGATTTGTGTATTTTCATGTCACAATTTAAACTGGGGCATTGAATAAAAAGAACATTCAAGTGATTTGTGTATATTTTTCATGTCAATCATTTAATTTGGGGCATTGCATATACTAACAAATCAGGTGATTTGTGTATTTTCATGTCACCATTTAATTTGCAGCATTGAATATAATGAACATTCAACTGATTTGTGTATTTTCGTGTCACATAATTTAATCTGGGGCATTGAATAAAAAGAACATTCATTAAGTGATTTGTGTATATTTTTCATGTCAATCATTTAATTTGGGGCATTGCATATAATCACAATTCAGGTGTGTATTTTCATGTCACCATTTAATTTGCAGCACTGAATGTAATCAACATTCAACTGATTTGTGTATTTTCGTGTCACATTATATTTTATTGTGGCATTGAATATAATGAACATTCAACATTTTTAATTTGGAGCATAATTACATATAATGAACATTCAACTGATTTGTGTATTTTCATGTCACATTATATTTTATTGTAGTATTGAATACAATGAACATTCAACTGATTTGTATATTTTCATGTCACATAATTTAATTTGCGGCATTGAATTAAAAGAACATTCAAGTGATTTGTGTATATTTTTCATATCAATCATTTAATTTGGGGCATTGCATAAAATGAACATTCAAGTGATTTGTGTATTTTCATGTCACATAATTTAATCTGGAGCATTGAATAAAAAGAACATTCAAGTAGTTTGTGTATATTTTGCATGTCAATCATTTAATTTGGGGCATTGCATATAATGAACATTCAACTGATTTGTGTATTTTCATGTCACAATTTAAACTGGGGCATTGAATAAAAAGAACATTCAAGTGATTTGTGTATTTTTTCATGTCAATCATTTAATTTGGGGCATTGCATATAATGAACATTCAAGTGATTTGTGTCTTTTCATGTCACATAATTTAATCTGGGACATTGAATAAAAAGAACATTCAAGTGATTTGTGTATATTTTTCATCTGATGTCAATCATTTAATTTGGAGCATTGAATATAAATTATAAACATTCGACTGATTTGTCTATTTTCATGTTACACCATGATTTAATTTGGGGCATTGAATATAATCGAACTTTCAAGTGATTTTTGTATTTTATGTCACCCCTTTACTTTTTTAGAGTTGAATATAATTGTAAATTTAAGTCAATTGTGTATTTTCATGTCACACCATTTTTAGAGCATTGAATAGAATTGAACATTCAACTTATTTGTGTATTTTCATGCAGTCACCATTTAATTTGCAGCATTGAATATAATGAACATTCAACTGATTTGTGTATTTTCGTGTCACATAATTTAATCTGGGGTATTGAATAAAAAGAACATTCAAGTGATTTGTATATATAATTTTTTCTTGTCAATCATTTAATTTGGGGCATTGCATATAATGAACATTCAACTGATTTGTGTATTTTTATGTCACATAATTTAATCTGGGGCATTGAATAAAAAGAACATTCAAGTGATTTGTGTATATTTTTCATATCGATCATTTAATTTTGGGGCATTGCATATAAAGAACATTTAAGTGATTTGTGTATTTTTATGTCACATAATTTAATCTGGGGCATTGAATAAAAAAAACATTCAAGTGATTTGTGTATATTTTTCATATCAATCATTTAATTTTGAGGCATTGCATATAAGGAACATTCAAGTGATTTGTGTATTTTCATGTCACCATTTAATTGGCAGCACTGAATATAATGAACATTCAACTGACTTGTGTATTTTCGTGTCACGTTAGATTTTATTTTACCGTACCCAAATTCGCAAGTAGCCAATCAGAAGCGCGATCTACTGTCCTGATATCCTACGATATCAAGTCACTGACCTGATATGCCACCATATCACGGTCACTTTGAATTAAAGTTGTGTTTCCGTACGATGAATTGAAAAGAGGTTTTACCAATAAAACAGAAACGAGTATTTTTAATTAGCTGGTGCTTACCGGTCGTAAAATGAGAAAAACTTTCCCGCCAAAACTAAACTTGAGCGCGCTCGCCAATTGCGCGATGTTTACCAACGAGTACTGAAACATTCACACTGAAACAACGGAGGCGGAGTCTCCAAATTTTTCGCTTAATTTGGATTTTGAAAATTTAGGGAATGAAACTCCAAACAAACGAGTAAAAAAATGTGAGAAGAGGACTTTTTTTTTTTTTTTTTTTTTTTTTTTTTTTATTGAGAACAACAAATTTTCTTACAATACTAACAATACTTACAATACCACAAATTACTTAAACAAAACTAACATTACTTACAATACTAACATTAACTACATTACTTACAGTTACTAACAGTACAAGAAAACATTGTTAACAATACTGACAATACCTTATATCCTAATAAAATACTGGTGTTACCTACCATATTAACATTACAAAACTTACAATACTATCTAATTTACAATACTGTATTTGCTTATTACTTATTTAAATCTACATATATATTTCTCTCTTTTTTTTTTCTTTTCTTTTTCTTTTGTTTTTTGCTATGCTTTCAGTGATACTAACAATGCCTCATGCCACAATTACAGTGCAAAAAGGAAAAAAAAAAAAAAAACAGCAGAAAAACTATGCATATATACAAATAACAATGACGCTACAGCAACTACTTAGTAAAGGAAACAGTCGACTAGATTAAATTTTTCAAAAAAAAAAAAAAAAAAAAAAAAAAAAAAAAAAACTACATAATGGCTAGACGGATCTATAAATAAATTTCACATTTGAAAAAAAAACTAAACCAACACTTGGTTTACAGAAACTAGATTGGTGGATAAATCAAACGGATAAAACATGGAGATAATTTATAGGGAAAAAAGTGTAGAGGAGATTAACAGAGAAACATCTTCCACTTGTTTGTGAAGGCGGTCAAACGATTACTATGCAAAGCTATTTGTTTTTCAATTTGAATAATGGAATTCAACTTACTCAAGAAAACAGACAAACAAGGAGGCGCTCCGCCTAATTTCCGGGAGTAAAGATGATATCTCGCAATTAGAAGCACAAGATTAACGGCTGTGTTAGTCGGGATTCTTAACAGCCCCATCAAATGGAGATCTGTGAGAACAAACTCAGTCCCAAAGCCCTTTTGAAAGAGAAATTGTTTAATATCTTCCCAAAAACATTGCGTTATGGGACAGTTCAAGAAAAGATGGATGATAGTCTCTGTTTGTTTTGCACAGAAGCAACATTTATTTGAAGGTATAAGGTTGATTCTCTGCAGAAAATCATTCGTGGCAATCCTCCGATGTAAGAATTTAAAATGGAAGGTTCTTAATTTGGTGGACGCCGTACAATTAAAAGCAATTGTGTATGCTACTTTCCAGTCTACCTCACAGTCGTTCTGAACATGAAGGTCTCTCAGCCATTTTACTTGGCTTCCAATGGGTGGGATTTTTTCTCTCTTTAAAAGAGAGGTATACACAAAATGATTGATCTTACTCTTAGAGGTAAGATCAGCTAAAGATACTCCTTTCATAATGTTATTGTCTGGCGTCTGAGGATTATGTAGCTTCCTTATAAATGACCTTATAGCTGAAAGAACGGCAAATGATTCAAACCATTTTAGCTCGGGGAACTTAATCCTCAGCTCGTCGTACCTAAGCAGGGTGCCATTCTCGTCCAATAAGTGGGAAATTTTGCAAATTCCGTGGTTGAACCAATGTTTATGGAAAACGGGTCGGTCGTTTATTCGAATAAGAGAATTGTACCAGATGATCTGGTCACCAACATTTACATCAGTGATGTCAGTGACATCCGTAAAATGTAACTCTGCCCAGGCTTCCAGTACCTCTTGGACGAAGGGGTTACAGATCCCTAACGTGGGGATGTCGTCTTTGTGAAGATTGCAGGTGAAAATATCCCTTCCTCCATGCTTTTTAAGACTGTCCTCGAAAACAAATTTCCATTTCCCATCATTTGTCGGATCCAGGTATTTTTGGATCCAGGAGACTTTGAGAGATTGATTGAACTTGTTTATATCAATCATTTTTAGGCCGCCCTCCTTGTAATCTTTGGTTATAAATATCCTTTTAACCTTATCTCCTTTACCATCCCAGAGAAAATCGAAAAACATTTTATTGACTTTTTGTAATGCTTCTACGGAGGTGGTTAGCGGCGTTAAAATATAGACCAGTTGGGAAACCAGGAGACTTTTAATGATGGTAATTTTTCCGATTAAACTGAGCCTCCTAAACTGCCATGATTCAATTACACTTTCTATCTTTTTGATCCTTACCTCGTAATTGCAGCGGAGCATTGTCTTCCTGTCTGTTGCAAACCAAATTCCAAGTGCAAATACTTTTCCTTTCACCCAGGAAATTTCCGATTTGTCACATTTTATTGGTTCTCTTTCTTTTGCTGAACCCACCCATAGCACTTTTGTTTTCTCGTAATTCACCTTGAGCCCAGAGATTATGTGAAATCCGTCCAAGACTGCAACTGCACGAAGAAATGAGCCCTCAGAACCGTCGAGTATTAAGGTTGTATCGTCGGCATATTGGCTTAGTTTGTGTTCTACTTCATTCGTTTCAAACCCCTTTATGTCTTTATCCCTTCTTATAAAATTGGCTAGTATCTCAGCTGCTATTATGAACAAGTATGGGGACATCGGGCAGCCTTGCCTGACCCCTCTACCTAAGATGAAATGCTCTGAGACCCAACCGTTGTTTTGGATGGCGCTGGAGACATCTTTGTAGAAAAGCCTGAACCAGTTCACCAGCGAGGGCCCGAAACCGAAGTGTATGAGAGCTCGTTCTATAAAAGACCACTCGATCGAATCAAACGCCTTTTCGAAGTCTACAAACATCAGGAGACCGGGTTTATTCGTATTATCCGCAAAGTTTATTATTCCATCAATTAGTAAAATATTTTCAGCGATGGAGCGTCCTTTTAGGAAGCCGCTCTGGTCATTGTCAATAATTTTTGGAAGTACCCGTTTAATTCGATTTCCAATCGCCTTAGCTGCAATTTTGTAGTCACAATTCAGAAGAGTGATTGGCCTCCAATTTTTTAGGAGAATGGGGTTTTTGTCTTTCTTCGGTAAAAGAGAAACTATACCTTGCCTCTGGGTGACGGATAATAGCCCCTTTTGGAAGGAACAGTTGATTGCATTCACAAAAAGAGTAGAGATGTCATTCCAAAAGAATTTATAAAACTCTGCTGGGAAACCGTCTGAGCCTGGGGATTTATTTGATTCCATTGTCTTAAGGGCACTCAAGCATTCATTGGCACTTAGAAGGCCTTCGCAGGAGTCTTTGCAGTCTTCATCAAGTCTCACACTATTATCTCTTGGGAAGAAATCCAAGTCCTCCTTGTTGTTTTGTATTGTTCTACTACTATATAAATCACTATAGAAATTCACGCATTCTTGAAGGATGTCGTGATCGGAGGTTAAAGTTGTGTTGTCAGCTTGGCGAAGTTGGCATAGAACCTTACGTTTAAAATGTCGCTTTTCTAAGTTAAAGAAGTAGCTTGAGTTTTTCTCGCCTTCGTTGTACCACCGAGTTTTAGACCGCAAGATGGATCCCTTAGTTTTATATTCATAGATTTTTTCTAGGCTTTCTTTTGCCTCACTCAATTGTTGACTAAGTTCTTCTTTCAGTTGAGGGGGAATGGGTTCTTCAACTTTTTTCTCCAAGTATGCCACCTTCGCATGCAGATCGTCCTCCTCCTTACGTCTGGAAATAGCTTTCTCCTTTCCATAAAAAATTGAAGCTTCTCTTACCTTAAGTTTAATCATCTCCCATAACAAAGCATCATCGACATTGTTGTCATCTTTGTAATCTTCACATGTCTGGGAGATAACTGTTTTGACCCGGTGTGTAAAATCTACATCTCCTAAAAAGGAGGTGTTCAGTTTCCATAAGCCGGGACCTCTGGGATTTTCAGTGACACCTAGGCTCAGGGTAATCATAGAATGGTCAGTTTTGTATCCAGGAGTAATGTCAGAATTCGTTACTTTGCCATATAGCCCGCAGCTGATCAGGAAAAAATCAAGACGGCAAGATATTTCGGGGTTGCGTCTTCTCCAGGTGTATCGCGTCGTGAGCGGATTTCGGTCCCGCCAGATATCGCCTACGTCGAGATTTATTTGAACTTTTCTTATTTCAGCCAAAGCCTTCTTATGATAGGTGTTAGCGTTGCCTCCTTGTTTGTCTAACTCTACATTTAACACCAAATTAAAGTCTCCGCCTATGACAATATTGTCGCAATCAAAATCACGCATTCGATTTGTAATATTTTGAAAGAAACTAGGGTCATCCTTGTTTGGAGCGTACAGATTAACTAACGTGAAACTCAGGTTGGCGGCTTTAATATCTAGGATAATGAAGCGGCCTCCTGGATCAATATATTCCTTGTTTAATATGAAATCGAAATTGTTTTTAAATAGAATAGCCACACCGGCTTTTCGACTACTGTCGCACCCGAAGAGTGCTTTATAGCCCCATTCGTTTTGCCACAGGTCTCGTTTTTCATTTGTGCAGTGCACTTCTTGCAAAAAGAAAACTTGGAAATTTTTCTCTCTTAGCCATTTGAAAGTTTCTCGACGTTTGGCTTCCCCTGATAAACCTCTAACGTTCAAAGAACATATATTTAAGAAGTGTGATGGTGAAAACAATTACCCTGCTTTAGAATCCACTCAATCAAAACATAGCAGCCATTAAATAGAGACACTAATAATACACCTATTATGAACAATATAAACAACTTGTACGAAAAAAACAGGAACAAATAATAAAGTGGACAATAGCCATTGATAATTAACACGTATACCTGAACCTTACGCAGGACTAACATAATTACTACAGTAATTAAAACAGAACTTAAGAGTAATGGGCGTGCGGAATGATCGTAACTTTAAGCGCAAAGCGGAAAGCAAGATTAATATGCTAATTCGAGACTCCGCAACAAAAATAAGAAAATAATCTAATGTTCAAAGGATACGAGACGAAATTAGCAAGTTTGTGAGGAATGATCCTGTAAAGGACTGTTCGTATAGTACCTACTTGTCTTGATGTTGAGCAACATTCGATCGCCATTTCTTAGGAATCTTGTCAAACGTGTATTTCTTTCCATTGATTAGTAGCCGGTCGCCAATGATCGCCGCCTTGGTGCCTTCGGTTTCCCTTGCTTTTTTAAGCGCTGGAATTAAAATATCCCTCCGAATCTCGCGCACGTTGTGGGGCAGGTCTTCCGCAATCTTTACCGCAGAGTCCCTGAGATTAAAGCGCTGTCGCCAGGTAAAATCCCTGTCTGCTCGGCATGTAAAGCGTGCAATAATTGGCCTTGGCTTGGAGTTTCCAGTTTTTTTTCTTCCAAGGCGATGGGTGCCACAGAACATGAATGACTTCGCTTTCTTTTCTTCAAGTTTCAAATTCGCAACCAACGCGTGCGTGACTAACTTCGAACAATCTTCCCCCTCTGTTTCGGGGATACCATGGAAGATAAGATTCCATCGCCTACTATATATACTCTGTCGGACAAGTTCGTCCTCTTGCCTGCATTGGTCTTCTTCACATTTGTCGATCCTTTCTTTGGCTTCGTCCTGTTGGCTTTGCGTGAACTCGAGCGAACTTTTAAGCTCATTTACCTTCGAGCGAAGCGAGGAAATCTCGTCCAACGCTTCGTCTAGTTTAGTTTGGAGGTTGTTGATCTGGATAGTTTTAGCGTTGTCTTCATCTTGTAGCTTTTTTATCAGGTCCAAGAGTTCAAGGTACAGGCTGCCTTCGTCGTCGCCATTAAGTTCGTCACCTGTAGAGCTGCTTGGTCTAGCTCTTTTCTTTTCGGCCGCTTTCTTGGGACTTTTCTTCGGGCCCATTGTTCTTCCTCAAAAAACCAACTTAAATAAAAGAAAGTGACTTAAGAGAACGGGCCACTGAAACAGGCGAAATACTGAGTGTTACGGAGCTCGAAAACACACGTCCGTTCACCGATGCATCGTGCCCAGTTTTTTAGGACTTGATAAGTGTTGAAGACTAAAAAAGTATCAATACAAGCTGGTGAACACATTTCGCACTACGTGTCTGGCAAGCATGGCTTCAACAGAGCAAATAATATTCACCGAATTTTTGGCTAAATTTGGGTACGGTAAATACCTAATAGTACCTTTTTGGTACGCTTCGGCGGCATATCAAGCTCGTTTGGTCTCGCCATGGGTATTTTGGTCGACTGCGTCTCGCCAAAATACGAACCATGGCTCGACCGAGGGTCCTGAAGGGGTAAAATGGGAACTGGGATTTGCGTTTATTTTCACTGGGAAAATGGGATTTAGGTAACTGGGACTGGGATTCAGAAACAAAAAATGGGAATGGGAAGCATGTCAGTACATGACTAAACCTGCATATTTTACGCTCTATAATATTCTTAAAGTCCGGCATAGACAGTTAAAACGCTGAAAATTAACTCTGAAACGAAACCACTACACTGCACGAGTGTAGAGCTTTCCACAAGTTGCTCTGCAACTTTTTGGCAACTTTTCATGATTCGAGCAACTTTTTCCCCTTCGAGCAACTTTTTTCCTCTCGAGCAACTTGTTGCATTTTGAGCAATTTCCAGACCGAAGATCTCCGAAGATTATCCGAGTGTTGTTCAAAGGCAATACGAACGTTTCCGAAGATTAACGAAGTTTGCCGAAGACTTTCGAGGAGTATCTGAAGACATTTCAACTTTCGGCTCATTTTGCATTAAAACATTACAAAACTCGTCAGCAAACATGACGTCACTGATATTTTCACGATTTTTCCGAGTTAAAGAAATCCTTGTTATTGAACAAGTTTTGCAATTTCTGAGAATGCGCATGCAGGTCAATATTTCTGGACTCGCTCAACGACGCCTGTGCCTGGGTTCAGCGAAGGGAGAGTTCAGGGAGTGGACTACATTTAGGACAATCAAAACAACAAATATATTATGCTTAAGTCCAGTTTTCCATACACTGGGAATTTTACTTCTGGGAATGGGATTTGGACAAAAAATAGGCTGGGAAATGGGATTTGGGCCAAAAATAGGCTGGGAAATGGGATTTGGACAAAAAATAGGCTGGGAAATGGGATTTGGTACCCCCCCTTCAGGACCATCTCGACCAAACTCGCCTGATATGCCGCCGAAGCGTACCAAAAAGGTACGATTAGGTATAAGTAGCATTGAATATAATGAACATTCAACTGATTTGTGTATTTTCGTGTCACATTATATTTTATTGTAGCATTGAATATAATGAACATTCAACTGATTTGTGTATTTTCAATGTCACATAATTTAATCTGGGGCATTGAATAAAAAGAACATTCAAGTTATTTGTGTATATTTTTCATCTGATGTCAATCATTTAATTTGGGGCATTGCATATAAATTATATACATTCAAGTGATTTGTGTGTTTTCATGTCAAATCATGATTTAATTTGGAGCATATTAAACATATAAATTATGAATATTCAACTGAGTTGTGTATTTTCATGTCACATAATTTAATTTGGAGCATTGAATTTAATAAACATTCAACTGATTTGTCTATTGTCATGTCACACCATGATTTAATTTGAAGCATTGCAGATAACTGAACATATTTGAAGTGTATTGAAGTGATTTGTTTATTTTCATGCCACACCATGATTTAACTTGAAGCTTTGAATTTAATGAACTTTCCAAGTTATTTTTGTATTTTCATGTCACATCATTTAATTTGGAGCATTGAATAAAATGAACATTCAACTCATTTGTGTATTTTCATGTCACACCATGATTTAATTTTCCCCATAGAACCATACTAACCACTGCCGGAAAGAACTTGACGGCGGCTTTTGTTGCCAAGGTAACGCTGAGAACATCGGACCATGAATTGACCATGAAGTTTATTGACTGCTCACTCAAGACAGATTGACTGATTGGTTATTGAGGATAGGATAAACTGAAATGAAAATTAATTATGCGTCAGTTTTTCCCGCAGTTTTTACTTAAAGCTAAAGTATTGCTAAGAAGTCATTTTAGTTTTTTAATTAATGAATGTCCCCTTTTTTCAGTTACTTCTTGACAGAAGCAGAGGGACTCATTCGCGGGACTCGTTCAATGTGTTTTCGTCAAAGTGAAGAAATTTTGGTTGCGTTGTATTACTCGTATATTTTTAACAATTATTTTTGCACTCCACGCATTTCTTTGAAAAAAATGTTCTTCTTGGCAAGGAAGGTTAAGTCGCTGTTAATTCGATACGGCGACCAAACCTCAGGCTGACAAACACGTTTATATACATGTAATAAATCAGGGGCGGATCCAGGGGGAGGTGGATTGGGTGGCTAGCCACCCCCTTGATCCACAAGAAAAAAGAAAATGAACACAAAAGGGTAAGGCGAAAAAAAGTGTTAACCTTTTTAGCCAGTTTTCTTACTGTTTTCTTTGCATGAATTAAAATCGAACAAAGCGATTTCACAAGCAAAGCATTGACTCGCCAAGTCGTCTCCAGGAAACTTTGCCAGGGCTAAAAATTTCCACGCTCCTAAGTAAACAAAACGACGCATATCTGGTCTTTCGTGACAGTTCGTAAGTTCAACTTCAAATTTCAATCACTGTT
>NW_027558117.1:0-13203 GCF_052425735.1 Oculina patagonica
CGTCACGCGCGACCAGCATCTTGAACATGTGGTCTAAGTCTTCCGATCCACGCGCTACTTTCAGTGACGCAACGGAGATCACATGGGAAAATCGTGGTTTCCATTGAAATTTGCAAAAATGGGAGCGATTTTTCGGAGATCTCTTTGAAAAATGGATACAATATTCCTGGAGATAAGAAATTGTAAGAGAGACAATCTGTGCTTTATAGAGAGACCACGTAGTTTTATCCATTCGTTCCTTGTTCAGGTGCGAGAAGAGTTAAACGGAGAAGTCGGCGACCTTCTTCCCCGCGAGTATAAGTTCTGTCGACGTGGGTTTCCCGTGTCGAAAAACAAGAGGAAGGCTTGCAACTCAACGCTTGTATTCGTACAATGCAACCTAATGAAGTCGGCGAACAACAGGATACATGTGATGTGTCAAGTGATTATTGCCTTGAAATAAAAGATTTCGTGATCAGAGATAACACGGAAGCGATGAAAGTCACACCACCGCGTGCAGGAATAAATCGCTTTCCGATAACAGGAGTTACAGGAGCAGTGACAAGTGTCATACAGACTGGTATTCACGAGCGTTCGGAAAATCGAGGAGTTGAAAAGTCGATCGTCAAGATTGCTTTGTTGATTGTGGACAAAGCCGGAACACTTCGCATATCACATATTCCATCATTCAGCAATCTTGCTCGAATTTCCTTTCCATACATGCTAGGTTTTGTTAGTTTAAACAATTCGATAGATTCAAGAACGTCGTCCGTAAGTATAGAACGATGAGATCGACCCCCTTGACTGAAGGCGTCAAATGTTCCAACGTTTCATATTGTCGAATGATAGCAAGAACTGTGCTTTTACTAAAAGTACTTACACGAACTTCTCTTGATATTGCTGTCGGTCCCTCTCCAGTCAAATAAATATCGATTATCCGTCTTCTGGTTTCCTTGTTGAGAGGCCTACCTGGCTTGAATTCCCGACCAAAGGTATTAACGGTAACAGGTCGCAACATTTTGAAAATTCCCTTCGAAATTCCAAATTTCCTTTCAATTTCCCAAATCGCTCTTGAAATCTCCAGAAACACAAGGAAATGCCCAAATATGGAAAGCGAAACTGTGTCACGTTGTTTGAAATTTTGGAATCACTGGTCGCGCGTGACGTAGATTGACTGTAAATATTTCGAAAAACTAACTTCGTATCTTTCAGTTACATACCTAGGCCTTCAAGCAAAGCAAATTCAATTTTTTGACTGTGGCCACATTTCTTTGATTTTCAGTGACTATGACACTTAAGTCGTGTTATCGAACAATGCTTGATATCTGGCTATCCTGTCTTAGTTGTAAATTTAGTTTTACAATTACCCGAAACTGACTAAAACGGAACTACCAGCTTTAAAATTTTCTGTGCATTAACTTGACTTAACTTGTGTACTTATTTTTTGCCACGTGCCACTTTGCTAGACACGCGGAAAAAAGCTATGGATGGGCTTAGATTTGGTATTCGATTCTAAGAATGCAATTCGATCTGGGGACTTAATCCGGCAAATGACACGCTTCAAAGCTGTTTAGAAATCCTCCCGAATAAATTGAAAATGCAAACACAAGGGTCCTACATATTGAAAGTCGAACTAACAGCTAATGCACATTTCCCGAGGATGACTGAATATAAATCAAGTTTAACTCAACAAGAAATCGCCGCATGAAACACAAAGCAAAACACCCCGGGCATTTAGAAGGACTGATACTATGTATGAACGAAATAGGTTAATTAAATTTAATGCTTTTCTATTAGATTTAGAAGACAGAAATCTCAACATTTTTTACAAAGCGGTATAAACAAGACAGCGTTTGACCTTGGCAACGATGATCGTTTATCGTATGTCGGATGTCACGCTATAATATAACACAACTTTTGTTGAACAACAACAACGGGAAGTCTTAGAATACTAAAAATACGCTTCTGTCTACTTGCGCAATAGTGTCGCACGAGGCGACCTTTGACTATGATTAATACCGTATTCAGTTCTTTCAGTATCAATCTCCTTGTGGGGGGGGGGGAGGGTAGGGGAGGTGGCTTATTAGTTGATGCACTTTAAAAATGGAGGTGGCGGTGTCATCTTTTAATAATCCAGCCGTATAAAAATGTTCATGAACTTACTCACTTTACTTAATTGTACAATTTGTTTTCAGTCATTTGAAATTTGACAGTTTCTGATAAGCATTAATTAACTGGGCAGTCCATAAAGCCGAGCCGATTCATAATTTACTTGATTTTTTTTTCTTCTTTGGTCACGATTACTTTAGCCTAAGTCCTTTTTTTACTTATTCATTTATTGAAAGGAACAATACAGGCACGTTAATAGATTAAAATTCATAGCAAAAGTTACAACAATCATTAAGGAACCGGTCATGGGAGCAGAGGTTTTTGTGCTAAACATGGTTAAATTTAGGCGATCCCCCTTTTAATGTTATTTCATTGAAGTGATCCCCCCTCGTTACTATTGATAACTTTCGTGATCACCGACGTTTCGGCAATATTGCCTTCTTCAGGGTGAGCAAAAAGACTTTATCTAATACAACTGTGGTGATCGTTTTTCAAAGGCATTGTTAATGACGACGTAAATAATTATCAAACTTGAGCGGTGTTACCCCTTGAAAATCCAGTTGAGCCACCTTAATCTTGTTGCCTTTTCCAGTTTTTTACTACTATTTTAATTTATGATCTGGTACTAAGTTGGTTTCTACTAGTTTGGTGTCCTTCTCCTTGTCCTTCGTCTTCCTCTTGAAGGAACTGCTCGACTCCCAATTGAGATTCTTTTCTTGTCAATGATGCCTGAAGGAATACATGATCAACAGTTGAAGTAAAATGGCCACTTTGAGTGGCGATTTATTTCTTTACACAAACCTGATAGATTTAAAATGTGAAGCCGAGAATGTTATTTTTGCGCAATTGTTTGATTCTTACAAATGCAATGACACCATAAAAAATTGTTGGTTACTTTTAGTTTTTTTATTTTTCTTTTGCAGCAGGAGCGATTATCTAAACTTCAAAGTATCAAGAAAAGACTGTGACTGGATTGGTTGTTTTTTACTGTGCTGAACGTTAGTCGATATGAAGACAGGCATCGGATTTTGCTCTTTTTTTGCATTTCTAAATTTCATTCATTACTCAGGTAAGCTCATCAAATGAAATGATGAACCAATTTCCTTTCTGCGGTCGTTTTGCCCACGAGCGGATTCGCGAACCACCAGTTCCGTGAATTCGCTAACTTGTTACGTCGATTCGCCTACGTCTAAAGTCGTTTCGCTCACGAGCTGCAGGTCGTTTCCCTAACGTGTACAATTAGTGCGCTAGCGTTTTTTCTTCGTAAACAGAAACGCTGAAACGCGCCTTGAAAACGCCGAAGTCCTTTCGTTTCTAGGTTTCCTAGGCCGCTACGTTTATCTTCCAAAACTGATAAAAAACCTTTCTAAACTTTTAATCAATTGTGAAGGCGCTTTATAAACCTCGCTAAACTTTTTATCATATTCTGAAGACACTTTGATTAAAAACATCGCTAAACTTATGATCATTCTGAGATTATAAAGTCTTCTAGTCCTCCTTCTCTTTTGCGAATGTGGAGACACACTTAGCTTTCATTACAACTGTCGTGTTATCGTCAAAATCCACGTAGGAAAGGAGTCTTTCAAGCGGATTGATATGGTATTGTAATGTCCTAGCGCTGTATTTAAAAATACGTGTATAAAAATACGTGTATGAATCTTCATGTAATACGTTAACAAAACGGCCTATACTTTGGGTAAGCTAAACGACTTTAGATGGAGGCGAATCGACCTATAAAGACGTAAGCGAACTGGTCGTTACTCGTAGGCGAAACGACCGGTTACTTTTCTTTCTTTATTATTATTTTTATTTACGTATACCACGCTGTAAGCTAATCTCGAAACGAAAATTAAGTTACAAAATAAGCTTATTAATTGATGTTATAAATTTATTCGTGTAGCTGGTGCAATTAAAATCACTTCAAAATATCAAGGAAAAACTGTGACTGGATTGGTTGGCTCGTCTGTTAACTTCACCTGGAGCTTTACTGGGAGTGTTGATAAAGTTAACTGGGGACTAAACTTGGGTGATCCAGCAAATGACCTTCTTTCTAATGGATTACTAGTATCTTTAAGAAAAAGTGGCCCAATTTCAGTGTCAATCCCTCAAGAATACATTGGACGTGTGAGTGGAAGTCGCAGTGGTGATGCATCCTCTGGCCAGGCCATCTTTACACTTAAATCTATCACCAAGGATGATGAAAAATCTTTTGGGTGCCTATTAATATCAGAAAATCCTTTCGAAAGCAATGTGCTTGACCTTGTGCACTTGTTTGTTGAAGGTTAGTACATACAACATTCAGGAACTATCATATTAAAATTTGATCTAGTAATGAATGTCCCTACCATTTCTTTGAAGCCTCTATTTTTCCCAGGCCAGTATTATATTAATAATTTTATTAAGTCATTAATTAATTTATTTATTTGTTTATCTATTTATTTTATTTATGTATTTATGATCAGCTGCATACCTGCATGCACATGTACTGACTTTAGAAATTGCAATATAACAAATATTTAACAATTATTCCATGAGCGTGCGTGACTATAATCATCTCCTAGTATTATTTGTAGAGGGAAATAAAAGAATGAGACATTCTTGATGTTCAAGAAACTCGGCTTTTGATGCTGTATTTACCGTGCAAGGCGGTGAATGTAGCATTTTAAGGCTTGGTTACTAAGCCACGCCCCCTTTGTCATCCAGGAACATGGCATACTGTTGCTGAATGAAATTTTCGTTCATTTGAAAGAAGTCACTCTAAGTTCGAATACCCAGAACATTGAAAATTTTGAAAAAATTATTACCAAAGTATTTTTACCAAAAAGATCCTCAAAAAATGAATTTATATTTTACCTTCGAATCTCGCGATACTCTAAAGTCATTAAGTTTGTTTCTCACTGTCAAAACCATCTCAAAACTGAAGCTTGAACACAGCGATAAATTCATTTTCTTCTAGATTTATTTGTTTTCAACCGTTTGGAGCGTGAAAAAGTTACATTTACATCGTCTAGAACTTTCAACCTCTTCAGGGTTCTCTTCAGGACATGATAATCAAAAGTTAGTTATTTAGCTGTCGTGGTTGACGTTCTCAAGGCAACACATTCTCGTCCCCATAGCCCTTTCGTTTCTCTTAGCCGGATTGGAACGAGAAAACGAAGGGCTCTGGGGACATTGAATTTTTGAATTAATTCGAATTTTTTTAATTGGCTGTTTGGAACAAAGAATTCCTAAACGAAAGTCGAGAACGTAACGACTCTCTCATACATTCTTTTGAAACGTCATGACTGCATACATGAAGGCCGGAAGTCCTAGAATCTAGGACAGGAAACTCTGTGTCCCCAGAGCCCTTCGTTTCCTTGTGCCAAGGCCCTGCCGGCTAAGAGAAACGAAAAGGGCTATGGGGACGAGAATGCAGGCAACACAGAATTTGGTCATTTCACGTTGTTATTTTGCAAAGGACGGCAAAGAAATGTACCAAGAATTTAATCGCACGTGCACAGCTATTGTTCTACTCATTCAATCTTTTGTTTAGCGACGTTCCCGTTGTCGTTGCCGTTGTGGTTTTCTTAAACTTCCTAATGTTTTATGATGGCTGCAAACAATTTATTTGGGCTTTTATGCTATTGCAAACTTTTTTCAGGATTCTTGATCCACCCCCCAAAAAATAATGTTCTGTCCCTTCGTTGACAGAAGTCTTCTGTCCAGTAATGTAGGGGGTTAGCGGTATCGGCAGAGTGTGTGTAGAACGCCAACATGACCGTCGAGTCGGCTGCGAAGTGTTGTGTTTGAGTTGCGTTCTCGAAAGCTGTTCGTTGTAAACATGATGTCAGAAGTTCACGAACACACGCCTGAAGTCATGTAACGTACGCGTAAAGTTGTTCTATGATTTAGCGTTTGAAAGTGAACAGTTGAAGTTGGGTTGTTCGACTCGTTCCCGCCATTTATGTCCTTGTCGAGCTGGTGCCCGCGAAAACTGTTCGTGTGTGTTTTGTTTCATGGCGGCAGCACCGGCAGGGTTTCTTGTTCCTCGATTGCAAGAAGGACTTGATGAAAGAGAAGCCTCGGACTGATTCATTTTAGATTATATGGATTATTGTACAGTTATGGGCTGGTTTGAGGCGAAAGCCGAGTGTAAATATGACGGCCTGTGCCTTTTTACACCTATATTTGTCTTTGCCTTGACCAGGTTGTTTAAAAGTTCGTTTTCACTGACACTTTCATAATCATACTCTTTTGTTTTATCTTGTGTTCCCACCTTTAGCGTAGCCAATCCTTAGATTAATGCAAATGAGTGAAATAACGTGATTGATGTAATAAACTTCCACTCATAAATAAACGCAACGTATCTTATAAACGCCCCACTCCCTTGAAGTGTAAAGTTTGTGGCCCCCTCCAATAAACGCCTGGTGTCTAATAGAAAGCAATGCTCCATGGAGACAAAGCACGCACCAGCTCAAGCCCTGCCCACCACCAGATGTACCATCGGAAACTGTGAGAGTAGTGCTACCCTTTAAGGACCAGTGTTCAGCTAATTATGTTAAACAACTAAACAATCTAAGTTCGAAACTAAACGTGACTGTCCAACCAGTGTTTGTAAGCCCTAAGCTCGAGCAACAACTTAAGCGACACGAAATTAAGCCCCCTATTATTAGAGTGCCTATGAAGTAAAAAAATAACTTTGCTCAATTTGCTTGTTTATGTCTTAGTTAGCACGAATATGCGTGTTTAAGGTATCAAAAGCGCTTTTTTCTAGTATTTTTTGAGCCTCGAAGTTTGGAATTCCCAATTCGAAGTGGGTCCTTTTCGCGCGCGGCCAAACGCTCCGGTTTCACCGGAAATGACGTACTTAGTGGTTCTAAAGACACCAGGATTATGGCGTAAAGAGAGCAAAGAGGGCTGGCGAAAGCTATATTTCGGCTTTCGAGTCAAACAAAGGCAATTGCGCAAACGAAACTGCAACAAATACACTTCCTTTGGTGAAGCTTCGCAGAGTAAATGGAAGCGAAATTTCCATGTGTATAGTAAAGCTATTCGTTCTGATGAAAACGCCAGAAGAAACGAATTATGTTCCGTCGGCAGTTCAAGGATCGCTGTTCTCAGCACAAGCTCTTCCTTGCCACAAATGAAACGATAAAGTCATGAAGCGAAGAGGAAATTTATCAAAAGATTTAGTATCTCTGTCAAGGATATGGTGGTCTCTCGCTCTTTTCATGTGGCCGCCCCTAAATTATGGAACGATCTTCCAAGTGAAATAAGAAACATGTCATCTATGCAAAGTTTCAAGAAAGCCATCAAGACCTTTTTATTTTTAAAAGCTTTTTAATTTTACATTTCTTTTTATAGTCATATACATTTTAATCTTTTTTTAGCTTGTTAATTTGAATTTTAAATTTTTAGTCTTTTTTTTAACTATATTGTAATGCGCAATTGAAAATTTTTAAATTGATAATTGCGCAATATAAGTAAATTATTTATTTATTTATTTATCTAGGGGCAACCGCACAAACAAGATAAGTGCAATACCGTTTTTGTGATTTTCGTCGTGGGTATTGACGTTATTATATATTTTTTCACTGTTATTGACTCTTTAAGACCATGCATCCAGTAAGAAAAATAACATGCACGCCACATTAGTTAAAGGGCAGACAAGAGCAGTACTGCTTTTTCTGGAAGTGACAAACACGTTGGACCCTCGGCCTACTAGACACATGAATTGCATATAAGAGGTTATCCTAATACCAAACTGGGCACAAAGCCTGTTTATGGAGACAATACGGAGCAGAATATAGGAGTTGATATATGAGATGTGCACCAGTGTGAACGTTAGATTTGGAAGGGGTGTACTTCTGTAAAAATGTACGGTGGTGGTCCTTCACCACATACCTTTTTTTAATCACAGCAAATGCGTCTTTCTCGTCATCAAAGGTGACGTCTATTATGTATAAGGAAAATGAGCAATTAAAGTTTAAAACAAAAAAGGAGGTTTTGCTCCCTCAAGGCAAACAACTAAGATGCAATTAAAGCCAGCGAGGTGTCTGCTGAGTCTATGCAAACAATTAAAGCAAGTTAGACTATTCCTCGTACTCACTCGAGGTCAGTGAACAGGACTCTGGCTAACTGAAATAAAGGTTAGAAAGTTTTGGGAATATGAAGAAGCAAGATGCTGCCTCTTGATGTACAACAAAGATAACAGTTAACGAGACTTTGCTCGCATTCAAGTTTAACGTAAATAAGCAAGACTTCTGCTAAATAAGCGATACGTTTGCTCGCCCGTCAAACCTTTAGACAACTAAGTTAACGAAACTTTTGCTCGCGCATTACATTTTTAGACAAATATATAAGCGAAACTTTTGCTCGCGTATTAAAGCTTTAGACAACTAAGTAAACGAGACTTTTGCTCGCGCACTAAACTTTTAGACAAATAAATTAGCGAGACTCTTGCTCGCGTATTAAAGTTTTAGACAACTAAGTAAGCGAGACTTTTGCTCGCAAACTTAACTTTTAGACAAATAAATTAGCTAGACTTTTGCTCGCGCATTAAATTATTAGACATAAATAAGCGAGACTTTTGCTCGCGCATTAAACTTTAAGGTGGCTCCATAGGGTTTTATGACCGCGCGCGCTGATGATGCAAGCATTCGGAATCTGCGCGCGCGAGCTGACGCGAGCTCAGAGACAAATGATCAACCATGGATTTATGTTCAAAATTTCAAAGGATAACTTTATTCGTAATGTATTTCCAAGGCCGTACAATGCTGTTTAATCTTCCAAAGATTATGAGTTTGTAGATTTTCTTCTCGAAATTACATCAAACGCCCAGTAAACTCTGTAATCGAGCGCCTAGTGGTTTCAACGTTGACGCATGCTCAAATAGCGATCTTGGATAATTTCTATTCTGTTGACGTTTTTGTTACAAATGTCTGGCGAAAAATGGCAACTTTCGTCTAGCTTTTCTTGAGTTTCCTTCCGTGAAATTTCGTAAAAGTTGGCAGAGAGGTTATAATTATTTTGCTTTACGTGGCGCTCGTTTTTTAGGAAAATCTACAAGACGTGTTTTTATGCAGAGGGAAAAGACACAAATTTGCAGATAACAAAAAAATCTGACTTAACAACCCTTACTTTTTTTTCTGTTTACAATTTATTTCCAGGTTGTATCCATGTACTGTAAAAATTTCGGAAGATTTCACCGAAGGAAATTGTAGAAAATAGCACTCAAAGCCAGCTAAACACTAAAAGACGCATTTGTTTGGGTAGTCTTAATTCTCGACTTAAACCCATTATTTTAACAAAGATGGTTGTAGAACACTATTTCATCATTGCTGATTGCATTTGATAAGTCCTAGCGAACTAGGATTAAAAACGAATGCAAAATCACATTTCAAAGTATGACATTAGCGCGCGACACATCATATTTGACCCTCCACGGGAAAACAGTGAATAAGGTGAACGCACGCGCACGACACGGAAGCAACACGTTCGCACGGTCCTAACACGACACGCTTATCGTGCGATTATGCGAATTAATTAGATTTCCAGCAACGTGCTTGTGGCCTTTGTTTGCATATGGCTAACACGGTAGAGCTTTGTTTTATAACACGGTAGATTGACACGGTTATTTTGAACACGGTAGATTTCTTAACACGCTAAGCTTCTTAACACGGTAGATTTCTTAACACGCTTGACTTCTAAACACGGTAGTTCTTAACACGCTAGTCTACTCAACACGGTAGATTTCTTAACACGCTAGACTTGTTAACACGGCCGATTTCTTGCATGCAACTTACCAGCCAGATTAATTGCTGGGAGAATCGTTGTTTTGCTCTAAATATCATTGCCTTTCTCACCTTAATGATGCCCAGCTTTTTGTAGCGTCGTTTGCTTTAACGTAGAAAAGACAACAAGGAAACACACTGATTTCATTGCTTTATGCAAAGCATAAAGAAAACCAGATAGAAATTAATAATCAGGCGGTTTGTCCCTGTGCGATTTCCAAACAGCTTTCACGTACTTTCGCATTAAACTTTTAGACAACTTAATAAACGAGACTTTTGCTCGCGTATTAAAGTCTTAGACAACTAAGTAAGCGAGACTTCTGCTTGCACACTTAACTTTTAGACAAATAAATTAGCGAGACTTTTGCTCGCGCATTAAATTTTTAGACATAAATAAGCGAGACTTTTGCACGCGCATTAAACTTTAAGACAGCTTAAAAGCGAGGCTTTTGCTCGCGCATTAAACTTTAAGACAGCTTATAAGCGAGGCTTTTGCTCGCGCATTAAACTTAGACAGCTTAAGAAAACAACAGCTTAAAAGCGAGGCTTTTGCTCGCGCATTAAATTTTTAGAAAAACAAATAAGCGAGACTTTTGCTCGCGCATTAAACTTTTAAGACAACGTTAATTAGCGAAATTTGCTTTGTTGCAAACTATTTTTTCGGAATGGTTGGCGAGATTTTTTGTCTTGTTTCCTTTTGTTGTGTGTTAATTATTCAAAAGCCTTAATTTGTCAGCAACGAAAAATGTGACTCGGAACACACTCTATTTTTTTTTTCTTTTCATTTAAACAAACGTTGCGGGTTTTTCTTGTTGTGAAGAGTTTTGCGCAATGGCTTGCGAGCCTGGGCAGTCAAGAATCCGGTTTTAAACGACGAAAACATTTCAAAAAATTAGTTTGACTTGGGACACAACATAGCTGTTTAGCACTACGTATGGTCGATCCGATGCAGCCATTGATTTCCAATGGTGTTTGTTGTACACTTCAAGCGTTCTTATTCCATTGACTTCAGCGGACGAAGTCTTACTGAAATAGCCGGCGTTCGATCTTAACACACTAATATCCAAATCAACTGTTGCGTTTGTTCAACCTTTAAATTTTAAATGAAACGGCATACCGATTTAAAAAAAAAACCTAGAAAAAAGGAAAAATAAATAATTGTTTCCGTTCGGATTTGAACCAACAACCGGGGCTTACACAACTTTTGTAGAAGTGCTCTCTACCAATTGAGCTATCGTAACTTTCTGCAATAGAGAGTCTTTTCTTTTGATTATTTAAATATTATATTTGGACGCGCTGTAAAAAAAAAATGTTTTATAACTCGGGCATGGGTGACCAAAACCCCCAAAATCGCCCTGTTTTAGCCTATCGTACAGAGATAATGTCCACCAAATTTCTGCCCTGTATATAGCGTAAATATTCAAGCGTAACGAATGATTTATATATATGCAATTACAAAGCAATGTATGGGCACGTTGCACAGAACTGCTAAGTTCTCGATTCTTGAAAGATTCACACCAAAAAAAAACGTAGTGTTATTATGAGTAATACAGAGATACTTCATGCCAAATTTTAGACTGAAAGGTGTAATATTGAAGCCGTAGAATTATTTAATGGTACTAATTTGATTCTTTATTGAACTAATTTACAGAGCAATGTATGGGCTCGTGGCACAGAATTGCAAATTTATCGGCTCTTGAAAGATTTACAGCAAAAACAAAAACGTAGGGGTTTAAAGAGTCAAACAGAGATACTCCATGCCAATTTTTAGACTGAAAAGTGTAATATTCAAGCCGCAGAATCATTTAATGTGACTTATTTAATTATTTAGTGAATTATTTACAGAGCAATGTACGGGCACGTTGCACATAATTGCAAATTTCTCGGCTCTTGAAAGATTTAAAGCAAAAACAAAAAGGTAGGGGTTTAAAGAGTCAAACAGAGATACTCCATGCCAAATTTTAGACTGAAAGGTTTAATATTCAAGCCGTAGAATTATTTAATGTGACTTATTTAATTATTTAGTGAATTATTTACAGAGCAATGTACGGGCACGTTGCACATAATTGCAAATTTCTCGGCTCTTGAAAGATTTAAAGCAAAAACAAAAAGGTAGGGGTTTAAAGAGTCAAACAGAGATACTCCATGCCAAATTTTAGACTGAAAGGTTTAATATTCAAGCCGTAGAATTATTTAATGTGACTTATTTAATTATTTAGTGAATTATTTACAGAGCAATGTACGGGCACGTTGCACATAATTGCAAATTTCTCGGCTCTTGAAAGATTTTCATCCAAAACAAAATTGTAGGATTATGAAGAGTCACACAGAGATACTTCATGCCAAATTTTAGACTGAAAGGTGTAATATTCGAGCCGTAGAATTATTTAATCGCACTTAATTATTTAATTATTTAATTTTATTTATTTTATATCTTGTTTGTGTAATTATTTATCCATATCATTCTGCCCTGACTAGCCGAAGAAAGATTTAGCATTCGCGCCAGGAGTTTACAATATGTTACACAGCTGGGTACAGTATACGTGTTATTCTTTTATTAGCTTTTATTATGAGACTTCGTTCCTCAAAATTTAATTTGTATGGTTAGTAGATCGTTTTATCTTTCGTAAGGTAGCAGTCGTTTCCTTTCCCCAAAAACTCGAAACGATCGATCGCCAGACGCAAAAGAATGCATCCACGCCGGACCAGGAGAGCGCTCGAAGCTGCATCCACGGAATAACTTTTTGCTGTTTTATCCGATAGAGCTCAAACTTTGCACAATGATAGAACATTTTTTTCCAAACAATCGTATGATTTTTGTTTTTTGAATTTAACGGTTTTTGGCGGGAAAATGACGTCGCAGTGCCTAAGTCAAATTTTTTTTCTGTTATGGCACAAAAAGTACATGATTCTGAAAGAACTCATTGAGACAAGGTGAAATGTGAAAAAAATTATTGAAAAAGCTCAATCCGCCTTGAAGATATAAGGTTTGGAAATTTGAATTTTCCGCCATTTTGTTACTATTTTTAGAACATTTACAAAATTCAGATCTTTATATCTTCAAGACGGATTGAGCTTTTTCAATAATTTCTTCGCATTTCACTTTGTCTCAATGAGTTTTTTCAGAATCATGTACTTTTTGTGCCATAACAGAAAAACAATTTTGACTTAGGCACTGTGACGTCATTTTCCCGCCAAAAACCGTTAAATTCTAAAAAACAAAAATCATACGATTGTTTGGAATAAAAAGTTCTATCATTGTGCAAAGTTTGAGCTCTATCGGATAAAACTGCAAAAAGTTATTCCGAGGGTGCAGCTTCGAGCGCTCTCCTGGCCCGGCGTG
>NW_027558118.1:0-13187 GCF_052425735.1 Oculina patagonica
AGCATAATACCCTGTTTTATGCTGAAAAAATAATTGAGGCAAAAATCTATCTACAATGGCAATACATTTTTTTATTAAAAATATATCACCCAACTACTACCTAATGAAACATATTAAATTATTTAATATGTTGTGTCTTGCACATTTCTTAATTCTTGTCATTAATTTTGCTGTGAAAGTCATTATTGATATTGAGCTCATGTTTATTGCAAAAATCGCTCAATATATTTCTTCTTGTTTTAACTTCAAGTTCTGGTAAAATGGCATCCATAAGATTTTGTTGGGCGAAAATACTCGGCTATAAGAGGCACCCCAATTTTGGCAAAAACTTCCCAAGAAAAAACGGATTTTCCTCGCAAAAACGGTGCGCCTTATAACCGAGAAAATACGGTAGCTATTTTTGACCCAGTACAGGGATCCCAGCTCAGCAAATATGAAGAAAAAGAGCCGGCCTATAGCTATGTCACCAGGGAACTCCCCTTTGGCATTGTAGATATGCCTACAGCTCACATTTTATATATCACTTACTAGGAAAATGCAACAATAAAAGGACACAAGGGAAACGAAAAATTTCTTTCGTTACTAAAAAAGGGCATAGTTCTGACAGCCATTATCAAACCCAGTTTGGTGGAATTAAGGAAGCCAAAAGCTTATTTCAACACAGGTGACTTATTAGTTGTATGACATAACAGTTTTTCCTGTTTGTATTACTTTTTAATACAAATACACTTTGTTTTCACACACAAAAGAAAATAAATTAAATTTTGAAAGAATGGCAGAAAATGTGCATTCACGTACCAAACTATTAATTTATTTTTCAAGAGTTCACAATATAATTTACATATACATCTAGAGGCCTAGGTATATGTTATTTTTTTCCACCATAAAACAAATCCTACTGCAGTCTGTTGAAGATGTGATCAAATTGACTGGTTGTGGTGGAAAAAATTAAACACCACATATTAAGCAGAGGAACAAGGAAGGGAACAGCTAGCATTGACTAGATCAAGTCATAAATTTTCTTTCCGTTACCATGCTGTACGTAATAAAATTATAATTTAAAAACAACACGCACGACATTTAAACATGCCTGAGGGCTAGCTTACATAAAGGATTAAAAAAGACAAAATGTATAAACTTTTCAAGATATCTGCGACATCCATTCGCTTCGATTCAACTACAATTTACATCCACGAACTTCTTGTCAAATCATTTTCTCTCTCTTTCTGAACAATATCAATCTAATATAAGCTTCCATTCGTACTAAAATGTAACATGCATAGTCCGCCTTAGACAAAACCAGATTGTGAGTAAGCAAAGGCGATGTTATAGAGATGTAATGGAGAATGTTTTGCGAAACCATTTGGTTCAACAGATGAAAGCAAATATCAAAATCGAATGTACGTTTAGCTTGCCCATCAATTACGGTAATCTAATGTATGTGTCAATGCGAAACCGATCGCTGTTTTACTTTTTCATCTTTTTTAAGGGAAAAAAATCACAAAATTCGACCATTGAAATGCAACAATAAGCTACAAACGCAAAAAATAATATCAAAAGTCAGATCTTTGCAAGCCTTACTTTCATAAGCTTTAGATCTGAACAATCGTGTCCGGAAAGCTATAGAAAGCCAGGCGTCTTTTTTTCATCCAATCAACCTCGCAACAATGCCACGTCAAGACAGCCAAGATTTTAACTTCAAACGCTCATAAGTCATCGCTTACCTCAAACTCATATCGTCTGTGCAGAAGAAGAGGCTGAAATGTTCCCCGGCGAACCACAACAGGTACAATTGCGGGTGAAAAACTTGCAGGTAACTCAAAATATCGCCGAGCTTCGCTCAAAGACGAACAGCTGCAAGATGTTTACCCTAATGGCAGTGCACGCTGACCAAAGAGAGCGGAAAACAAAGTGCCGCCTTTTTGGCGCGGAGGTTGGCCCGAGAGTATCAAACCGGTGGAAATTTTGGGGAAAGTTGGGGAAATCGGGGAAAGCAATAAGGAGGGGGCGGGGAAGCAATTTTAAAGGAAAGCTACTTCTCCAGATAAGATTACTTGAAAGTGCAAAACTTTTGACTTGTTCCAGTAGCCCTATGCCCCTATCCCTGTCAGTGTTTAAAGTGGGGTGGGGTCCGGGGGGGGGGGGGGGGCACTCCCATATATGAGCTATATAGGTATGTGCCGCTGTGAAGGGTATGTTTTTCAAGGAGTTTAGTCTGGGATACGGTATAGAAATCAGAGAGTTTTGGTCTAGAATAGGGTATCATTTGCCAAGAAACTGATCAGTGGTATGAAGAATTAAGTCCAGAATAGGAATAGGAACTCGGAAGAGAAAAATTGTTGTGACAACGTTTTTTTGACTTACAGTGATGCAGTTTTTAAAAGAAGCAAGTCTGGAATAGGGTAGGGATTTTCGGTATCTAGTCTAGTATAGGGTTGCAAAATCAGCTGAAGATGGTCTGGTATAGGGTAAGGGTTTCAGAGTTCCAGTGGCACACCCCCACCCAAAAATATACAGGGTGCCCACCCCCCCCCCCCGGGGAGAGGTGGGGAGGGAAAGATAGGGGGATTTGACTGTCTTCCCATAATGCCAACTTTTGAACATTCCAATGGCATTTTAACATTTTTTTTCAATAGCGGTTAGTGGCTCTTTTTGCTGTAAATTAATCTCAGCTAGCTAGGTTCAAAAATGGTGGGTGGCATGTTGGCAGCCATTCTCGTAGCGACAAAAGTTTTCAACAACTTTCGTTGCTATCATTCCTGCCCGGTTTACTCCCTTGTTTTGCCCCTCTATTAACTGCCCCTGGGTGTCCCAGGATGGTGGGAAGCATATCTACTGAAACACTTACCCTATTTTAGATCAAGATACCCAATTTTCTTGACCCAATTTTCATGCTTGAACCCAAACAAGATAACCCTATTTGCACACCAGATCCTTCCCAGGAACTGTTTCAGTCTGCTTAACATTTGAAAAGAGGTTCAATATCCAGACACCACAAATATGTGCACAAAACACAGCAATTACGTTTTTAATAAATTTTTGAACCCCTATTAAGCGGCCACCCTCGGGGAAATGGCAACTGGCCGCTTAATAGAGGTTGGCCGCTTAATAGGGGTTTGTCAGAAATTAGCATAATGTCTTTTGAAAAGGTTACATTATTTCAATACAATATAAGGTGAAAAGGAATAACGGAATCACAGGAAGACGACAATAAACCTGTGTTTGAATGATTTTATCGGCCGTCACGGTCTGAGCTTGTTGGAAATTAATTTAAATATCGTATATTACATTCTTATTGGCCGCTAAATAGAGGTAAAAACAATAGAAGAACGCTCATCGGGACGGCAGAAAGGTGGCCGCGGCTGCTTAATAGGGGTGGCCGCTTAAAAGGGGTTATATCTACAGTATATTATACTGACAATATTTTCGGGACTTTAGTAACTGGCCGCTTAATAGGGGTTGGCCGCTTAATGGGTGGCCGCTTAATTTAACTTACATATTTCCATTTATATTTACGTACATTTTTGTATATAATTTCTTAGATAGTTTTTACTTGGAATAATACATGGCCCCATAAAATGTTTTAGCTTTAAGCTCTACCGCGCCAAAATAAAAGTTGTTGTTGTTGCAATTCTTATTAAAAGGTGAAAAATAACAATCAAAGTAGTTAATTAATTCAAGGAATTATACCAAATAATTCCTTGCCAGAGTATACAAACCATAGTAACATAGAAATCTGTAAAGAAATTTCGTGCGACTGTGTAGCACATGTATTGCAACGATAATTAAAATGTAAATGAAAATACACAAACCATAACCTATTTTGGACCCCAGGGGGGGGGGGTTACTCAAAAAGTTTTATACAGTGAAGCTCCACCCCGAAATCCAACCTGTTACCCTTTTATGTACCATTTTGAAAGAAGAGGCACCACTTTTGTATACCTTTTACCGAAAAAGGTACCCCACTCATAAATCGAAAAAACATGACATACCGCAGAATTCCGGTTATAAGCCCTGGGCTTATACATAACATAGCCATGGGCTCATTCCCTGAGCCTGCATTCCCCTTGACCAGCAGTTGAGAAATTCAATGCCCCTTTTGGGCAGAGCCTCCCCATATAGCCCTTTATAGGGAGTTTCCCCCGGGATTTCGGACCAAAATGGCTAAAAAACCTTGCCCTCTAGCATTGCACATAACTACAGTGTATATAGCTTATATATGAAAAGGGGTATCCTCCAACCAGGCTTGCAGTTTGGGTTTCATATAAACCTTGGGAATTCCACTTTCCACCCCCTCTAGTTATCTAGTACTCACCAAACATACTTTTTTTGCCTTTTTATATTGCTTAATTAACTTTTTCCCAGCCAGGTGGTCTATTAAAATAAACTTCATTTTCACTTTGGGGCTGTTTGTTTTTGTTATCTTCATGTTCAGATTTCTCTGCTAGTTCTATGACTGTAAAAAGACCGAAATGATCACTGGGTAGAATGCCAGATTTTGTCACCTTATCACCAACAATTCTCATATCTTTAACTTTAAAGTCTGACAGCTTGCAAAGAACACGATCAAGCCGAGCTTGATAACTTGTTGCATTAACTGTCCTTCTTAGTACTGAAGCGAATGGAGTCTTACTGCGGTCCCAAGTGTATCCATTATTGTCAGTGTTTCCAGGAATAGAAAGCCAGGCATCAATCCATGGCGCGGGCAGGACAATATCACCATCAGCTTTATCTTCAATGTTCAGGTCACCCATGACACAAACATTGTCATAACCAGAAATAATTTGAAATGACTCTTTCAACTGTGCTTCACGTAATCTAGTGCGAAAACCTGCAGGTGGTAATTTCGTGGCTGCAAAAACAAATTTAACACTCGCCGACGAAACAGAGTTCTCTGTTTCTGAAACAACCAGTGTACGACTTGGTGAAATCTTGGACCGGTAAACTTGCCATTTATCAACAGGATATGAACTCAAAATAACAACACAATGTTTAGACGGCCCCTCTTGCAATCGTTTCACGACGTCAGGTGGAATCAAACGATATCTTGAAAACCAGTGTTGTTCTTGCAAAACTGCCAGGTTTTCTAGAGTAACTTCTTGAAAAGTCAAAAGATCTGGTTCGAGATCTTCCACGATTTGTCCGAGTGCTTCTATTCTTGCACGCCTCTTTTCAGTATCATACCAAATGTTGTACGTAAGCATGCTTATTTCCTTTGATCTAGTATTACCAAAGGCTGCACTACCACCAAAACGTACGTTCATAAAAGCACGGAGGATGAGCAGAACAATAACTACTACTGAAACAACCAGCAACGGACCTCTAGCTCGAGGTACAGTAAACGAAGCCATGTTGTTTATTTTCCGCATTCCTTTCCGACACGATAACCGTCAGGCGTTCCAAGTCGTTCTAACTTGTACCCAGTGTATTGGCCATATTTTCGGAGTTGCGTAGGGAACTGGGGCGAGCTTCATCAATCGATAAAAACGACACCACCACATGAAAGATCACGATGAGATTGATCATTTGACCAAGTTTGACGCTTTTAAGATGGGCAGAGACCGGGTAAAATGAAAACTGGGATTTGGGCAAATTTTTCATAGTGGGAAAATGATTTGGGTCACTGGGACTCAGTCTTACTGGGATTCGTTCAATTACAATAGGAATCACAGAAAGCAAAACAATTAATAGAACTGGGACTGGGATTTTGAAAATTTGTTAAAACAATTGGCTGGGAAATGGGATTTTAGGCAAAATTTGGGCTGGAAATTATACCCCTTCAGGGGGCTTTTTTAACAAGGTTGGTTCAAAAGTCATACAAAAACCATATAAATGTTTAAAATTTGTTATGATTTCTGTGATACTCTTAAAATTGGGCAAGCACAATGATTTCATCTCAGTTTATTCACAATATATATACCGTAATGATTCGATTTAGCGCCCTCCTTCCGATAAGCGCCCCCTTCCGAATAAGCGCCCCCCTTCGAATGTGTTTTTGTCAATAAGCGCCCCTATTCCAATAAACGCCCCCAATCTAATAAGCGTCCTCGTTCTTATAAGCGCCCCTATTCTAATGAGCGCTCATATTTTGGATAACTATCCCTACTGAAGTCATTGACGTCGAATGGATAAACTCTTGAACATTCACCATACTGTACAAGTATATATTCATTGCTAAAATGGACAATTCTTTTAAAAGTAACTGAACTTTCAACAATTTTGCTGTTACAGTTTCTGTTATATTTGTCAGATATTTAAATATTTATTTAAGTTTTCTTTTGAACATTTGGTTGTTTCTCCAAAAATCGGTCCGCGATGCGTACGTGTGGGGGCTTGATCATTTCAAATTTGATTCTTCTTTTTTTGTGAATTCATTAAGTACATTTAATTACCTTAAGGCTGCTTTTTATTGCGGCAAATAATCTTTGCGATTTTTTGCAAATTCATTCCTTGAAATTAAAATTTATGAGCAGCAGGTGATTCAAACATTTCTTTGATGGACATGATATATATATTGTCGCCTTACATCATTAAGTATGTTAGAGTAGCACACTTGGGTAGGCATCTGACTGGCGAACGAGAGGTCGCGAGAGGTCCCGAGTTTGAATCCCAGAGGAGATAATTTTTTTCTTTTTTCCTTTTTTTTTTCTTTTTTAACCAGTAGCACTAAAAATATGGTTTGTTTATTATATCGCTCCGTAGGTATGCATTGCAGAATAATTTACATATATCAGAACATATAGCCATATAGACTGATTCGAGTACAAATGTATTAAATTGTGCTGTTTCATCTGAAAAGCTCTTCCTTTTGTTCCGAACAATTGCAAGCAGCCACGCACTCGATTTTAGCCAACGCTCTGGTTTCTTGATAGATTCATCGTTAATGAAGCTTATGTGAAACCCGATTTAGTTTTCGAATATTCCTACATGTACAACGCTAGCTCGACAGATACGAAAGAGATCGATCATTACATCGCTTTTGCGTAAGCGTAAAAGCTCCTCTTGAATTGATGTGCAACCGCCAAACGAAATGTTGGCTAGTATGACTTCGTGAGCTGCTGTAATGACGAGCAACTACAGGAACAGCTGAAATCAAAGAAACCACACGAAACGACACGCCAAAATCCAATATGGCCTACTCGACACGCACCGCCGACGACACGCCGACTCATCCCCAGGCTCTCTCGCAGAAGACCACGTGACACGTTTTTTTGCCCCCACAAAATTTAAATAAGCGCCCTGTCCCGAATAAGCGCCCTGTCTCGAATAAGCACCCTCCCTTGATCGTGAGGTGCCAAAAGTAAGTAAGCGCCCCGGGCGCTAAATCGAATCATTACGGTAAAAGGTTTATGACAGGATTTTACAGCTGTCACAAAACTGATGAAAAAATTAAGAGTGGTGTGACTTCGTTAAAATTTGAAACCTGCCCCAGTTCCCTGTTCAACTCCGAAATGGCCAAAATTCTAGCTTCAGAGAAACAGACCATGTAGAGAGGTCGAAAGATGGACAAACAGTCAGGATTTGTGGAGGGCGTTTGAAAAACTAATTGGGAATAATTTGTAGCTTTGTCTTTGTCAGAATTTAAAATAAAACTTTCAAAATTTAGTTGTAAAGCCAGTGCTTTATTTTCTCATTGTGTTGCAGAAATTTTCTCTTATTTCTCCCATTGGGTTTTAGTTAGAAATCCTGCTTTACACTCTATTTTTCCCTGAAATCACCAGTGAGTATTACAATACAACTTGGTATATACCGTATTTACTCGAATAAGCGCCGCCCCCCGAATAAGCGCCGCCCTCGAATAAGCGCCGCATTTGGAACAAAAAAGTTAATAAGCGCCGCAGTCCTGATGCGGCGCTTATTCGAAGGATTCCCTTTTACTAAAAACTGCTCTCCAAAGCAACTCTAAAACAAACTTGAACAATTCTTTTCATCAAGAGCGATACTTTGCAGTTCACAGTGATCGTTTTACCTCTCGCCCATTAGTTTTCTATCCAACAAGCTCTGTAAACGTTGCGAAGGCCGCGAACCTCGCCAGGACAGCCAGCAGCGCTACTTCTATCTTCAGCAAGAGACGAACATTGACAATCAGAAGACGCTATTTTCGATAACTGCAAAATATTTTATTCTTTGTGGCGTCCAAATTTTAAATAAGCGCCGCCCTCAAATAAGCACCGCCCTCGAATAAGCGCCGCACTTGAGGCGCGAAAAATTTAATAAGCGCCGCGGCGCTTATTCGAGTAAATAGGGTATGCCTGTATGCAAGGTAAAGGTAAAGCCTGTTGTCGTGCCTAGTGATCCATCAGCACTGTAGCTTATGCTGGTGTCTGTAGCAATTATAAAGTGACTGGAAGTATTTCTACCCCCTGCATAGGATGCTAGTCCATCACAGGCTTACCCCCAGGAGTAATTCCACCAGTTCTCATTTATACACGTGGGTGGAGAAAGGTACAGGTGCCTTGCCAAAGAACATGTCAACACAGTGCCCTGGATTGAGTGGTCTGGGTTTGAGGCCTGGCCAGAGTCAGGGCAGATCCAAGATTTTTCTTAGGAGGGTGCACCACTACTTAAACACCAATAAACCACAGTTTTTTTTTTGCAGAATACCAGCTGTATTAGAAAGCTGCAGGTCTTTTAATGAGGGAGGTGGATGCACGGTCGGATGCACACCCCCTGCACCCTCCCTAGATCCACCCCTGAGAGTCTGACACCCTAACCATTGGGCAACCCACCTCCCCATTTGCCCGTACATATTCCTAAAAATTGACAGGATTTTCAATTTTTATTAAATTAAAAGATTTAGCCTGCGTGGCAGGTATCCACTTTTTTCCCTATCTCTCTCTCTCTTTTCCCAATCCCCCCCTTCCCTCCCCTTTCGACGCCTGCTACGCAGGCTAAAAAGATTAACCCCCCTATAATCTGCATATGGAAAGATATCTGCGGAAATAAATTACTTCTGGCTTGATTGGACCAAATTAGTACGGGTCTTCAAATTAATGTTAAAAAAAATATGCCAAGCCACTGTTCTTTGCCGCCATTATTCTACCTTTTCAAAAGGTTGTCTTCATTTTGTTGCGATTTTATTCTAGCTGGTGGTGTCATAGACTTGCTCCAAGTAGACCTCGCATAAATCGTTAAGCGAGCGACCAAAAACACATAGCGACAAAAAAAAAACATAAAAATCGTTAAGTGAGCGATCGTTAAGCGAGCAACCAAAAAAACATAGCGACAAAGTGCTGTCACTACTTTTGGAATCATGTCGCTTGCCAGAATTTACACTGGCTGGCATAACCTTTTTTCATCCATTTCTTTCTATTTTACCTATTTTATACTGCTTAATTAACTTTTTCCCAGCCAGGTGGTCTATTAAAATAAACTTCACTTTCACTTTGGGGCTGTTTTCTTTCCTTATCTTCATGTTCAGATTTCTCTGCTAGTTCTATGACTGTAAAAAGACCAAAATGATCACTGGGTAGAATGCCAGATTTTGTCACCTCATCGCCAACAATTCTCATATCTTTAACTTTAAAGTCTGACAGTTTGCAAAGAACACGATCAAGCCGAGCTTGATAACTAGTTGCATTGACTGTCCTTCTTAGTACTGAAGCAAATGGAGTCTTACTGCGGTCCCAAGTGTATCCATTACTGTCAGTGTTTCCAGGAATAGAAAGCCAGGCATCAATCCATGGCGCGGGCAGGACAACATCACCATCGACTTTATCTTCAATGTTCAGGTCACCCATGACACAAACATTGTCATAACCAGAAATAATTTGAAATGACTCTTTTAACTGTGTTTCGCGTAATTTAGTATTGTAACCTGCATGTGCTAAGTCAGGGACCGCGGAGACCATTTTGAAGTGGTAGGGCTAAAAACCTGGCTAAAACAAGCAAGCATTAGGGGTCCGCTATTTCCGCTATTTATCATGTGAAAATTCATAGCGGAGCTCCCGCGAGCGGAGCATCCATAAGCAAATGGCTATCCATCGAGCCGAGAAATTTTGGGGGTCGCCTTCACCGCGGTCAAACGTCTCAGGCAGCTTTTCTTTCCATTTCGGCGTTTTTTGTTCACATTGAAGTGTTAGTATGAGCAAGGATAGATAAAAATAGTTGCTGAGTGTAAGCATAATCCCATTTCCACAGGTAAACGAGTGTTTTTACCTTTTAAATGCGTCGCATCCAAACCAAAGTGCTTTGACAAATGGCGCCGACAAGTCCGCATATCGCTATTTTCAAACACGCAGAACTTTTTAGTAAAGCTCCAAAAAACTTAGTAAACCCTTAAGATACCGGTAATGTATCGAACTTTGCACTGTGAAAATTAAAACCTTATCTTTGCAGTACTTTTCTTATTTTTGCATATTTCTGTCGTTTGACCGCGGTCCCGATCGAGGGGTCGCCAACCCCGTACGTACGCACGGATTAGGCCTAGGGACGAGAAGGTTTCCCGCCCGTGACTAAAGAAGAGAAATGAAATTGCAAACAGGAAATAAAGCTCGCAGGGCAAGACAAAATGTAGACAACGGGTAAAATTACTCAGCGACACTACACAGCAAAAGATCTGAGAGGTTTATTATCCAACTGCTCCATTTTATTTGTCTTTTTTCAAGTGTGAGTGTATCGAAACCTCGATGCGCCTTTACGCAAAAAAAAATTGTGGCTCTCGTTCGATCACTACACGGTTAAATTTAAATTTTATTGGTCTCTGGTCGCATTTTTCGTAGCCGTACAACGAGCAATTGACTGGATGATGTGGACGTTTCAGTTTGATCTAAACGAAGTTATGATATGGAAACGGGGGAAAATTTGTTGCACGGTGTTAATCTCGTATCCAGATCTTCTCAACCCTCGGAGAGAAGTACCGTGATAAGTAGACATCTGGGTACGAGATTAGCACGGTGTTTGCTGTGTAGGCTGAATGAAACCGCGAGTAAGAAGAGCGACAGAGAACATTCTTTCTCCCAAGATGTCCTTAAAAGTCATCTATATCAGTCCGTGAAATTGTGGAAAACGAAAATTGTTTACGAACAGACCGAAATAATTGCGAATGATATTCCTTGTGCAAGTCCAGTTTGCTTGTTTCTGTTGTTTGCTGTTGAAGAATATAAAAACTTCAGCAAATGATTGTGTTAAAACGAAGCTAAGCACTACATAGATCAAGTCCGTTGAAGAAGGAGATAGGACGCTGATGCAAGTTGACAACCTCCTACTGAATTGCTGAGCCTGATTTTATGACAGAAAATTTCATGATATTTTTACTTTCTGAACGCAGTTTCGATAGACTCGATAGATTCCGCGTGGGCAAGGTTTAGTTTTTATCCATTTAGGTCATTTTTTAAAGAAATGTGGAGCTCCGCTTTTAGGCTTGCCTATAGCTATATATTACATTATCCTTTTCATGAGCCCTAAAATATCAATCCAACCAAAAAAGTGGTAGGGCTATAGCCCTACCAGCCCCTCCCCTCCGCGGTCCCTGAAGTGCGTGGCTGCAAAAACAAATTTAACATTCTTCGACGAAACAGAGCTCTCTGTTTCTGCAACGACAAGTTTACGACGTGGAAAACTCTTGAACGGGTAAACTTGCCATTTATCAACAGGATATGCACTCAAAATAACAACACAATGTTTAGACGGCCCCACTTGCAATCGTTTCACGGCGTCAGGTGGAATCAAACGATATCTTGAAAACCATCGTTGTTCTTGCAAAACTGCCAGGTTCGCTAGAGTAACTTCTTGAAAAGTCAAAAGATCTGGTTCGAGATCTTCCACGATTTGTCCCAGGACTTCAATTCTTGCACGCATCTTTTCAGTAGAAAACCAAATGTTGTACGTAAGCATGCTTATTTCTTTTGATCTAGTATTACCAAAGGAAGAACTACCACCAAAACGTACGTTCATAAAAGCACGGAGGATGAGCAGAACAATAACTACTACTGAAACAACCAGCAACGGACCCAGGGGGGGGGGGGGGGGGGGGCACTCAAAAAAGTTTTATACGGGGAGGCTCCGCCCCAAGCTCTTACCCCTTACCCTTTTATATACCATTTCCACAGAAATTGTACCACTTTTCAGTTTTGTATACCTTTTACTGAAAAAAAGGTAACCCTTTCCTATACCTAAAAGACTTGGCATAAACTTAGAACAGGACGTTTTCTTGTCATTTTCATGTTGCGCTTTATAAATTAAAATAATACAGCCATAAAGTGCGTCTGTTCGAAATATTTTAATTCAAGGCCCTTTAAAAAACCTAAATGACGGATTTACATACCCTTTCATATATCTAAACTTTTGAAATCCCTACCCTTTTATATACTTGAAGCCTGAAAAAGGTACCCCTTTCGGGCGGAGCCTCCCCGTATAGGCGATTATATGGAGTAGCCCACCCGGGCAACGGACCCCTAGCTCGAGGAACAGTAAACGAAGCCATGTTGTTTATAACCTGCGATCAGGCGGAGGGATGGAGAAAAAAAGGAAAGCCTGATACAATTACTTGTCAAGTCGTCTGCCGCCCCCTAATTAAAGTATCTGTCAACGTCGTCGAGAATGTCGGCGATGCCATCAGATAAGCGTGCATGATTAGCGCCTTCCGATTATATTTTTACTCTTACAAACATGTGTTTGAATTACCCTTTTTGAACGAGCTGATCGGATGGTTTTTAAAATTTGTTTTCAGCAAAGGCTGATTTGGTGTGAGGCTAAGATCAGACATTTTAAGGTCGTAGTTTTCGTCACTGGCACGATCGTCTGGCGTCTTTGGTGGTGTGATGTAATAATCTTCGGCACCATTGGTAATAGATCACGCTCTTGCCGAATCCCATCGGAAGCACCGCCAAAACATCTTTTTTTTCACAAACTATTCGTCGAATACACTCCCTTTGTTTTCTTGAAAGATTTTCTAAAAGCTAGAAGAACTCGCTCACTACTTCATTCCGCTCGACACCCGCCATGATAACAATCATCTACATGCGCTATTTTTGGACTGGAAATTAGACTCAGTAAGCCAATCAGAATAGAGTTCTAAAGTTGCCTTTTGTTTTCCAACCAATCAGAAAAAAGTCCAGATTCTGGACTTTTTACAGACGACTCGACAAGTAATTGTATCAGGCGTTCATTTTTCCGTTGACCCCTGCGCCGCGAGAAAAATAACGCCTGATCGCAGGTTATGTTGTTTATTTTCCGCATTCCTTTCG